>NC_051077.1:51587662-51787596 GCF_004664715.2 Peromyscus leucopus
TTGGCTATGCTTGCATCTGTAGTTCCTGTTCATTTACTCAGATTTTCTATTTCCAGCATTCCCTTGCTTTGTATCTTCTTCATTGTTTCTCTTTCAATTTTCAGGTCTTGAACTGTTTCCTTCACCCGTTTAATTGCTTTTTCTTGACTTTCTTCAAGGGATTTGTTGATTTTTTTTCCAATTTTTTTGTTTGTTTTTTCCTTAATTTATTTAAGGGAATTTTTCATTTCCTCTTTAAAGACCTCTATCATCATCATAAATTTGTTTTTAGGGGCACTTTCTATGTTGTGATGTTTAGATTTTGCTGTTGTAGAAATGCTAGGTTCTTGTGGTGCCATATTGCTCTTTATGTTATTGTACGCATTTTTGCTCTGGTGTCTACCAATCTCTTCCTCCAATAGGTGCAAGAGGTTTCTGTGTCTGAGGGAGCTGCTTTTGGTCCAATCTGTGCTTGCTGTGTCTGTGTCTCAGGGGGCCACTCTTGGTCCAATCATAGCTCTTGGTCTAATTGAAGCTGGTAGATTCTGTGTCTTAGGGAGCTGCTCTTGGTCCAATCAGAGCTGTTGGATTCTGTGTCTCAGGAAGATGCTGAGGTCACAGGGAGATGGGTAGGTTTGGGGTAGGGAGTGGGTCTTGCAAATTTCAGGATCCGATTGGGGGTGTTAGTGGGGAAGCCTTTCTGCAAGAGTCTTTCCTGCTCTTCTTCAACTGGGACAGTGGTGGATGGGAATGGGGTGCACAGGTTGTGCCCCAAAGCCTTGGTCCTGGAGGCAGGACTTTCTGGGTAGGAGAAGAGTCACTCACCTCTTGGTTCAATCAGAGCTGGTGGATTCTGTATCTCAGGAAGCCACTGCAGTTGCAGGATGATGGGTGGTTTTGGAGTAAGGAGTGGGTCTTGTAGATTGCAAGGTCTGATGGGGGTATTGGTGGGGAAGCCTGCCCATCAGAGTCTTCCCTGCTGGGCAGCAACTGGAGTAGCAATGGGTGGGGGTTCCAGGGCACAGGTTGTGCCCCAGGGCCTAGCAGCTATTTCATTTTCAATGGTTGCAGAAATGACAGAGGTGAACTTCCTATTCAGTTTCCTTCTAAAGTGACTTGGTGCATCGATGAGCTTCAGGTGCAGTAAGAGCCTGTCTCAAAAGTAAAGGTGGAGAGCCATAGAGAAGAGATGCCCAATGTGTCTCAGGCCTCTGTGTGTGCCTACAGCTGTCCCAACCACACCACACAGACAGTGCTTCAAAGAGCCATTCTTTATTCACCATTCTCACCTTCATGAGGATTTGGATCTGTGTAATGGAATAAGTGTGGAATGCATCAGAATTCTATAACTACACCGACAAAGAGATATTCATTTACACTGCTGTCAGTATCACATTTTCTTTTGTTCACATGTGTGGGATATTTTAGAATGAAGTGACCTATGATGATGTGCGTGTCAACTTCACTTGGGAAGAGTGGGCTTTGCTGGATCCTTCCCAGAAGAGTCTCTACAAAGATGTGATGCTGGAGACCTATAGGAACCTCACAGATATAGGTAAGACTGAATTTTCCTTCACATTTTAAAATAATGGGATAACTGTTTTTTGGTTATTTATACTCTTCTATAATTTTGATTTAGAAAGAGGAAAAATGAGGTGAAGAAATCAGGCATGGTTCTAAGGTAGAGTGAAGATAGTCAGTTAAATTTTGCAGTTTCCAATAATATATCATACATTTTCTGCTACTGTATTTTAGGCTACAGTTGTGAAGACCATAATATTGAAGAACATTGTGGAAGTTCTGGAAGACATGGAAGGTAATTTTTATGTTTAAGCTGATACAAATGTGCCTCTAAAGAAATTATAATGTGTCCCAGAAGTGTTAAAGGAAGGAAACTGTAAATAAACACAGCTTAAATTGTATTGGTGATTATGAAAGTCTCACAATACTATATACCTCAATGTCAGCTAGCTGATCTGTGGTTGCAAGGCATTCATATAAGAAAAAAGACAAGGACACAATGACTTAAGTGGTTTCACCATTTGAATCATAGCCCTATGAGACCTATACTATAGAACTTCCAATCCATTTAGTTACATACCATTCAGATATTGCAAATGTATACACAATTGAATAGGTGATAAGCATATGTCCAAAATCTTCTAATAAGCAAATAGTCCAGAGTAAAGCTGGTGTTATTCCTATACTTGTAGTGACTTTGCTAAGTTTAGTGAGGGGGCAGTTTATGTGAGTCAAGAAGATTGTTTTGGAGAAACCTTAATTCCTATATCACATGTCTTTGAGGAACAGAAAGTCATACTGTGTGAAGGCAAGCCATGTGAGCCATGTGAAATATGAAAATGAGCAGCATACCTTTTTCATTCCAAGAACAATGAAAAGATATATACTAGTCCCCACTTTGAGTAGACCTGTAGAATGTGATACAAGTTTACAATTAATTGGTTTTCCAACTTCATAGGGAATACATCAACAAACTGAAACTGCTGAAAAGCCCTATGAGTATTGGACTGTGTGAGAACTTCTGTTTGTGATGTTTCACTTTGCAAATATAGTATGACTCACACTTTAGGAAAATTTAATAATCTAATATGTGTGGTAAACTCTTAGTTATTCTAGTTCTCTTCAAATATGTGAAAAATCTCATACAGAAAAAAGATAATATAACTGTGAGCCATGTAATAATGGCTCTTACCATCACAGGTATCTTCAAAGATGCAAAAGAACCTTAATGAAGGGGAACACCATGAGTGTAAACAAAGTGGCAAAGCCTTAAGATCTGATTCCTCTTTACAATTAGACCAAATTGTAAAATTAATTCATACAGATGTAAATATTTAATATAACAAATGTGGTAAAAGTTTTACATGTACCAATTATCCTTGCAGGTATGAAAGAAGTCATACAGAGGAGAAACCTTCTGAATATACTCATTGTGTTAAAGCCTTTGCATATCATGATCATCTTCAAAGGCAAGAAAGAATTCCAACTAGACATAATCCCTATGGTTGTATTCAATATACTGAAGCCTCTGTATGTCACAGTAATCTCAGAATATATAAGAAAACTCATATTGGGGAGAAACCATCCAAATATAATGAGTGTGGTAAAGACTTTGAATGTTACAGTCATCTTCAAATACATAAAAGAACACATACTGGAGAGAAACCTTATGGATGTAATCAATGTGGTAAAACATTTGCATATCATAGTCATCTTCAAATACATAAAAGAACCCATACGGGAGAGAAACCCTACAAATGTAATGAATGTGATAAAGCATTTTCACAACACAGTAGTCTACAAATACATAAGAGAACACATACTGGAGAGAAACCCTACAGATGTAATCAATGTGATAAAGCCTTTTCACAACACCTTATTCTCCAAATACATAAAAGAATGCATACTGGAGAGAAACCCTATAAATGTAATGAATGTGGTAAAGCCTTTTCACAATACAGTCATCTACAAACACATAAGAGAACACATACTGGAGAGAAACCTTACAAATGTAATCAATGTGATAAAGCCTTTTCACAACACATTATTCTCCAAATACATAAAAGAACACATACAGGAGAGAGACCCTATGAATGTAAGCAGTGTGGTAAAGCCTTTGCACAACACAGCAATCTCCGAACACATAAAAGAACACATACTGGAGAGAAACCCTATGAATGCAATGAATGTGGAAAAGCCTTTGCACATCACACACATCTTCAAATACATAAAATGACACATACTGGAGAGAAACCCTATAAATGTTATCAATGTGATAAAACCTTTTCACAGCACAGTAATCTCCGAATACATGAAAGAATACATACTGGAGAGAAACCCTATGAATGTAATCAATGTTCTAAAGCCTTTGCATGTCATAGTGGTCTCTGAATACACAAAAGAACACATACTGGAGAGAAACCGTATGAATGTAATCAATGTGGTAAAGCCTTTGCACGTGACTACAATCTGCAAATACATAAAAGAACGCATACTGGTGAGAAACCCTATGAGTGAAATCAATGTGTTAAAGCCTTTACATGTCACAACCATCTTCAGATATATAAAAGATCACATACTGGAGAGAAGCTCTATGAATGTAATTAATGTGGTAAAGCCTTTGGAAGTCACACTTTTCTTTGAAACTCACATTCACCTTCAAATATATAAAAGAATGCACACTGGAGAGAGAAACCCTATGAATGTAATCAATATGTTAAAGCCTTTGAAAGTCACACATATCTTCAAATATGTAAAGAAACACATACTGGAGAGAAACCCTACCAATGTAATGAATGCAATAAAGTCCTTGCACATCACTCTAATCTTCAAATACAAAAATGAACACATTGGAGAGAAACCCTACAAATATAATCAATGTGATAAAGCCTTTGTGTATGTCAGTAGTCTCTGAAATCATTAGAAAAAAATCACAGTGCTGAGAAACCCTATTAATGTAGTCAGTGCGAAAAAGTTTTACAATTTATGATAGTTTTTATATCACCTTAAAACTTCAAGTGTGAAATTGGTCTTTTCAAGCCTTTGTGTATCACAGTGTGTCTTTGAGGACTTGAACAAGCTCATACCAAAGGGAATCTGATTGTAAAGGATTTGGTAATATCTTTAGTCAATACATTTAAATTCAGTTACACAGATTATTCTGTAGAAAAGAATATGACAGTATCAGCATTCAAGCATTATGATGTCCCTCTTTATTTTGTTTGCACCTGCAAATGCATATGGCCAAAAGCCTTATGAACTTAAGCAATAAGGTAATGCTTTTAGATTTCATACTTCTCTTCAATTACAAAGAATAACAATCCAGGTGTATAACTATGGATGTGTCTGCCATTTCTAGGCATGGTGGACCACATAGGGCAAACACAGCTCTGCCCCAGGTCACTGGACTTGGGGCAGGAAGAATCTCACCTTTAAGCTACCTGTCATTACTAGACCTGGCAAACCCAGAGGACAAACACTGCTCTGCTTCTGGTCACTAGACTTGGGATGGGAAGGATCTCACCCATGAGCTACCCACTGTTTCTAGACCTGGTGGTCCTCTGGCACTGGGCATTCAGTCACCATCTTAATTTTTGGAGTCAGGGACCTTCCCAGCACCACAACAGACTGAGTGGGACAAGAAGACCTGTAGGAGCCCATTCTCGGGTTCCTCGTGGCTTTATCCAGCAGGTCCACATAGAGGATGATTAGGACCATGGGCCTGAGTGCAGGTGTCTGAGATGGTCTGCACTTGGCTGTGCTGGGGGAGGAGGTCTTTTGCTCCACCCCTTGGCATCTCTATAAAAACCCTGGGGCAGAGACAGTCGGGGCCGTTGGAAAAGGTTCCAGGCCCTCTCGAGGCTATCCTTTATTTTCTATCTGTTTATCTCCACAATATTCTCCACAATAAATCTTTCTATCTAATATTTCCTGCTGCTCACACTTAAGAAAGCTCTGGGGAGCTGTGGGGTTGGTGGGTAAATGCCCCACAGAAACCTACATGCAGCACCAGGCAGATAGGCACTATTGTGGTGAGCGAATGTATGGTGTGGTATGGGAGAGAGCCAGAATGGTTCATGTCCTATGGACAGAGGTATATCTGAAAGAGGTGACAAGCATCCTGATGTAGGTGGATTGATTGCTACCCAGGACCATGGTGATGTCTGGGCCTGGGCTGCTGCCAGAACCCATGTCTGGTTTCATGGCCCCAATGCAGCTGCGGTCTGTTTTGATGTCCAAGATTCCTGATACCACTGAACGCTGAGAAGATAGGATTGTACAGAGTTGGTCCTGCCCCCTCACTGGCTACAACACTAGGGATAACTGATCCTGCCTTTTACTGGCTGAAGCACTCAGGAAAGAGGGTTGTACACCTTACCTGGGCAGCACAATGAAGCTGATCCTGTTTTCAGGAGCAAAGGCAAGCTGGAACTAAGGATGTGAGGTTGGGAGAGCAGGTTACTCCTGCCATTTGGTGAGGGAAAGATACCTCTTGTCACCCCTTGACACTTGCAGCAGGTAGGGGACCTGATTCAAACCCTCACCAGCTGCAAAACTAAGGAGAATGAGCCCTGTATTCCCACCTGGACACGACAGTAGAGAAGATCCTGTAAACAAGTTCACAGGTGAGCCAGCCCTGAGGGAATGAGACAGGTATAGCTGGTACCACCTCCCTTGTCTGTGGTATAGTTGTGTGGGCAAGGGAAAGGTGCCCTTGCCCTACTGCTTCTAGCTGGCAGGAGAGTTGACCCTCCCTTTACCAGGTTCAACACTTGGGAAAGCAGGCCCTGTACCTCATCTAGGCAGCACTGCAGAGCTGAACCTGTTGATGGTGCTGGGGGTGAGCAGGCCAAAGAACGTGAGCATGGGAGATCTGGGCCCACCCCTCATCTGCCATATGTTGGCATGGTCAGGGGACTGATTCCCCCCTGCCCTTCTCTGCCTGAGATGGGTGGGAAAACTGGCCCTGAGGTCATAAGAGCAGGAGAGCTGCTTCTGCCCCTCATCAGCTGTAGCACTCAGCAGAGTGGCCCCTGCACCTCACCTGGGCAACACAATAGAGCTGGCCCTGATGGTTATAAGTATATAACCTGAGGACATGAAAGCAGGAGAACCAACTCTGCCCCTTGCTCATTGCTGCAAGGAGTGAACTAACCGGGGCATGCTGGAGAGCTCATCTTGGAGGTGAGGACAAGGGAGAGCTGGTCAGAAGACCAACCTTGCAACTACCCAAGCCCAGAACCAGGGTTATGAGTTGGCCCACTCCTTCTGTGATCTGTAGGAGCACATGAAGGTGCCAGTTTGGCAGACCCAAAGCTACAGGATCTCCATGACACGGGGCAACAGCAGGATATCCAAGAGGAGTCCCAGCAAGCATCCACCATTGATAGTGTAGTGGAAACCAAAGGCCTTGAACTAGACTAATGACTCTTTGCAGTAAAACTTTCTGAATAAAAGGGTTTACTGCATGACTCACTGTGTCACACTACAGCTTTCATTATGAGATTGATTTTTTTCTCATTTGTCTTAAATTTTATTCTATTTTATTTTGTGGGGGAGGTTGCAAAGGAGAGGGCAGACAGAGAGGGATGGAGAAATGATGATCATGATGCATGATGTGAAAGCCACAAAGAATTGAAAGAGAAAAGACTTTATGGATGTGTATTAGTGCCTTCTCTCTTGCTGTAATAATACATAATGTCTAAGTCAACTTACAAAAGAGTTTAATTTTGTTTATGGTTCCAGAGCAATAAAGGGTCACCATGAAAGTGGCTAAGTCACTCTAAGCCTTGGAGAATTAGGCATTTACAAAGAGCTGTGGAGTTTGGAGGAGTTGTTAGGAATGGAGCTTTGGGTGTGAAAGCGAGAGGATCAAATTCCACAAAGCAATGCTTAGGGTATACCTGAGGAAAACCTGTCTCCTACTGTGCTCACTGTATTAACTCAGCTGTTGTGGGTCATCCTCTTCTAGGTCTTCTACTTCCCTACCCACTTTTGGCAACTACATGCAGCTATCAGTGACAATTCCATGCAGGCCCCAACTTTGCATTTTTCACTGGGACTTCAAAGCTACTCAGCCCCTATTCTGTCAATCCCTGAAACATACCTTCCTAGTAGGAATAAGGGTATTCTAATGAGACGTTTATAACTCTCCCTTTAGCTAACAGCAAGTGAAATGGTGGAGTCAATGACATTCTAATTTCTGTAGAAATCTCATTGTGGGAAAAGACTGAGTCTTCCAGATGAGAATGTCTCTACTGAAGAAACATTTACTCATCATCTGAATACCTTTCAGGGGAGAAAGGAGCTGAGGAGCTGGCTTAGATTACTTAGTTTTGCATGTCTTTTGCCTTCTATCTAAACCATCCTTAGGATCTAAAGATGGATTAGTTACCTTATATCTTCATCCCTCTTCCAAATTAATCACATTGAAAAATTATCATGTTTTTCTAGTTTTTTATTAGTAATTTACTTTTTTTCTTTTCTATTGTTTTCTTTTCTTTCTTTTTTTTTAGTGTCACTATGAATATGTGGCTGGCCTGGAATTCACTATATAGTCTAGACTCTTTTAGAACATCAGAGAGATTTGCCCACTTTGCCTCCACTGTATCTGAATTATAGGTGGGTACATCATAAACAAGTAACTTGATTTTTTTTTTGAGACAAGGTTTCTTTGTGTAGCCTTGGCTCTCTTGAAACTAGCTCTGTAGACAAGGCTGGCCTTGAATTCACAGAGATCCACCTACCTCTGCTTCCCAAGTGTTGGGATTGAAGGTGTGTGACACCACCTCATGCTATAACTTGGTTTTTCAAATGGAATGAGTGAGTTAAATAAAGATAAGTTGCTATGGTTGGCTGGTTAGGGTATCCAGGACACAGCCTCTTGTCCTAACTCCAGCAACAGAGGCTCCCATCAAATACAGCCCTCCTACCTTAAAGTCCACTGTCTTTCAAATATGAGCAACATTGTTTTCCTTTATCATTGAGTCTATTACAACTCATCAAGGGAGTAGATCAGAGTTCTGCCCTTATTCTGTCTATGATGAAACCCAGGGTTACAAAGATAAGTTGTTTTTCAATATTGTTAAGTGTAACTGCTCATCTTACTTATACCATCTTTCTAATGAATAACTGAAAGAAGGTGAAGCCACTTAAGCCAGGCATGGTGATACAAGCTTGTAATCATGCTACTTAGAAAATAGAGGCAGAAATTTCAGTATTTCAAAGCCATATGAGGTGAGAATGGTCAATGGGCTATGGTGGAAGGACCACAGCACCAAGGGAAACTGTGATTGGCTCAGGACAATGTCCATAGTCTTCCCTACAGCACCAGAACTTCAGGGCCATGATACTACAAAGTGTTAGCTGAGATATTTATCACACCAAGTTTTCTATTCTTGATAATGTTTCCTGTTCAAGGCAGCATAGGTCACTTCTGGATCAGACTCCTGTTGCTCATTAAAGAGTGAAATTCTCCTGCAAGTGGGAGAATTAGCCTCAGGCAGGGATGAGCTCCCTAACTGCATATCCAATGCTGAACATGCAATGTGTTCAGCCCTGAAACCATATACACACAACCAACAGAAATTAACTCAGCAGGTTTTATTGATATATTTGTGTATACTTAATCACACATACTTTCAAGGAAGAAATTGGAAGGAAAGAATTTGTGAAGGGATAGAGAGAGGACAAGGAAGTGGGAAAGTGATGTCTGTATATTTTAATTAAAATGTCTAAAAATAAAATTTAAATAAAAAATGTGGCTAGAGAGATAACTTAGCAGTTAAGAGCACTGGGTGTTCCTACAGAAGATACAGAAGATACAGAAGATTCCATTGCCAGAATTCATGGTAGCTAACCATCTCCTGTATCTCCATTTCCAAGAGATTTGATACCTTCTGGCCTCTGCAGATACTGCACCCAGACACATGCAGGCACATAGCCATATACAGAAAACAAAAATAAATTAAAAAATGGAGTTCTGTATAGTAATGTCACAGCCTTGAAACAGACAGCAGTAAGAGATAGTTAAAATTAAGTCCTTTTGGTTCTGAATAGAAGCAGCTATGGCCTTCCTCTGAGCCAGCCTGCTCAGAGGCAAAATAAGCCTTATTTTGTGGTTAGAATAGCTCAGAGTAGCTCTTCATTTAAAACATCAGCCACAGTGTGGATACGTGACTTTCCCTTGATGGTTTTTAATCTCTCTCTCTCTCTCTCTCTCTCTCTCCCTCCCTCTCTCCCTCTCTCTCTCTCTACATATATATATATATATATATATATATATATATATATATATATATACACACACATATATTTGTGTTCTCTGTCCTTTATATGTGTGAGAATTGTGGCATTGATCAATCTTTTAAATGAAAATCTCTTGCACTGTAAATCTCCATCTGCCAAAGCAGCTAGACTTGCAGTCTCCTGTCCCTATTTAAATTGTTTAAAGTATAGCCTGGGACCCGATCTGACCCTAAAAGAGATTTAAGGATGACAGTACACATGGATTGTAAATTCTGTTCTAGACTGGCTCCTCTTTTAGCATTAGCGACAGCAGAATGCATACTGTTACTAAAGAAATTTTGGTTTATTAAACTTTGGAGTATGTTGAATGCTTTTTCCCCTGGATGGCATATTAATTCTAGAACTGCAGTACTTTCAACCTTTTGGAAAAATGAGACAAGCTTTCATATGTTGATTTAGGTGGCCTCGATTCTAGTCTGTTGCCTTCCAGGGCAGTGACATTGTGGTCCTTAATGATTAAACAAACCAAATTCTTAGATTAAAGTACTCTAAAACCAATGAGTTTTAAAATTACCAATTTGAGTCTTGTAGTCAACTGTTCATTTCAGTAACAGGAAAACTATTTGCCTGTGGCTTCTCCCTTCAGACCAGAATAGGAGGAATAGTTTATTGTGTACACCACAGGGGGGACCTTGGTAGGCAATCAGCTACTTGAGTCACCATTATGGACTGATTGTAGCAGGGGGAGTGATTTTATAATTCCCCAGAATGTATTAATTGATGTCATGTGAATGAAGTCAGACCAAATTGATGTGTGTACAATTTAGAAAGGTTAGCTTGAGCCAATGAATATTAAATTTCCAACAAGGGAACATTCCTATGCAAACCTAACAAACCCTGCTTGTCAGAGTTTAATCACCTCAGAGGTTTGATATGAAGGCCATTACACAGTCCTGCTTGTCACAGTTAAGTCAGCTCAGAGATTTGAGATGCAGGCCATAGCTGTGTGTGTCAGGTTACAGGTCTCAGCATCCAACATGTACATATGAGCAAGGTCAATAGGTCTCTTATTAATGACATATCCTCTACCAGTAAGTGATTTGCTCTTTTTCCAAAGTTTTTTTTTTTTAAATACATCACTACTCTACTCTCTTGTTCTCATTCTCTAATGTTTTCTAGTCATTAATAATTTTCTTTCATTTTTCTCAAGTGCTGTTGATTATTTATTTCTGTTTAGTGTGATGTCTCCTATAGCTCAGGCTTGCCTCATCTTATGTAATTGAGAATTGCTTTGAACACACCTAATACTGACTCTGATGTCCAGTGCTGCAAAGACTGTTTTGCAACTCCATCCAGGCTGGGGCTTGACAGATGTGTTAGAAGACAAAATAAATGAGTGAATGAGTGTTACCCAATGTCTGTAGATTTTATTATGTATTTAAAAATGAAGAGGTACCTCTGTAAGAGTTAAGTTCACTGACCATTTTTAAAGCAGATGTAGTCACAGTACAGAAAGGGCATGAAGAAGAGGGAAATCTTTTCTGCTTTGACTGTAGTTGACATTAGAAATGAGTAGTGAGGTAATCAAGTTTAGATGATCAATAAATATTCTGACTGGCTATTTTTTGAATCCACAGACCAGGCAATCAGGAATCATGATAAAGAACTGAACTTATCATGAAACCAGAGTACTGTAGTTACTCTAGTTCAACCAGAATAGAAGATCTGGGTGAAACAGTGGTGGTCCTGCATAACAGGGCTGTTATTTTCTAGATTGAAGATGTACAGCCTGTGAGAAAAGACATGACTAGTCATTGTTGTTCTCTAATATAAATCCCTAGTATCTGGCGCACATGGCCATTAAGCCTGTTTCAACTTTTAAAAATAATTTTGGAGGATTACAATTACATCAATTCCATGATTTCTTTCCTTCTTTCAGGCCCTCCCATAGACTCCTCATTGTTTTATAATTCATATATAAAGGATATATGACCTTTAAGAATATTTTATCTGTTAAAATTTTTTTATAACTGATCCACACATATTACAATGTACTCAAGTTTTCTGATTTTGTCTTCATTTTTTATTTTAAGTATGTAATAACCATCATGTTCAGAAAATACTCTGTGCCTATAATCACATTAATCTAAGTAATTTACCTGTTCTATCTCATTATCTTTAGCAAAAAAAATATACCTATAATCTTATATTTTTCTCTCAATACTTTGTGGCTGACTGTCTATCTGGCAAAAACCAGTCAGTTCAACCAGATGGCACAGTTACAGACACCAGACTGAAAAGTATTAGAGAGTAATAAGGAAAATATACCATCAGTGGCACAGAAGAGGACTGGGCCTTGCATGTTGGGGCTCACTATTAGAAGTAAGTTTTAGGATCCTGCCCTGGACTTCCCTTCTGGACCAGAGGTGAGTATCCGGGCTCAGTCCGGACCCCATCCCTCGGCACCAGCCACTCCGGGGAAGACCTGCCCAACTTGGCCACAGGTTCTGGCCACTGGGCAGGTTCCCTTCTAGCCCCACTGGGAAGGATCCCCTTCTCCAAGACCCCCGGCAGACCCTGCAATCTCCATGCCCTGCCCCCATGCCCATCCACCCGAGACTCCAGCAACTTCCTGAGACTTAGATACCAGCCCCCAGCTCCCATCCTGTCCCAGACTTCCCTTCTGGACCAGAGAGAGAGAAAGCTCCCCTCCTGCCCTGGACTTCCCTTCTGGACCAGAGAGAGAGCTCCCATCCTGCCCAAGACTTCCCTTCTGGACCAGAGAGACCTCCCATCCTGCCCCAGACTTCCCTTCTGGACAAGAGCTCCCATCCTGCCCTGGACTTCCCTTCTGGACAAGAGCACCCATCCTGCCCTGGACTTCCTGTCTGGACAAGAGCTCCCATCCTGCCTCAGACTTCTCCTCTGGACAAGAGCTTCCATCCTGCCCCGGAGTTCCCATTTGGACAAGAGAACTCCCATCTGGACAAGAGAGAGAGACTTCCTGAATCTGTTAGCTCTGTCTGAACCATGTGTGGTGATAAGACCAAGAATGAACCATAAGGGGATGGGCAGACGTCAAGGCAGAAGTACATACAACAAAATGAAGAGCAGTACAGCATCACCAGAACCTAGCCTGCCTCCAACATCTAGACCTGAACATCAAAAATTGGAAGAAGCAGAAGAAAACAGCCTTATGAATAACATCACGAAGAAGGTAGAGACTTGTGTAGAGGAAAAGACAAAAAAAAGGGAAGAATGCTATAAACAACTAGAGGAAAGGGCAAACAAATTAGAAGAAAACAATAAAGTCCTGGAAGAAAACAATAAAGTCCTGGAAGAAAACTATAAAGCCCTGGAAGAAAACAATAAAGTACTGAAAGAAAATCATGAAAAGGGAAATAGAAAAAATGAAGAAGACACAAACAGAGGGAATGCTGGAAATAGAAAATCTGAGTAAAAGATCGGGAACTTCAGATGCAAGTATAACCAACAGAATGCAAGAGATGGAAGAGAGGATCTTTGGTGTTGAAGATACAGTAGAAGAAATAGATTCATCAGTCAAAGAAAACACTAAAGCCAACAAAGTCATGAACCAAAATGTCCAAGAAATTTGGGACACCATGAAAAGACCAAACCTATGAATAATAAGGATAGAAGAAGGAGAAGAATACGAACTCAAAGGCACAGAAAATATATTCAACAAGATCATAGAAGAAAACTTTCCCAACCTAAAGAAAGAAATGCCTATGAAGATACAAGAAGCCTATAGAACACCAAACAGACTAGACTCCGCCCAAAAAGTCCCCTCGCCACATAATAATTAAACAACTAAACGTACAGAATAAAGAAAGAATATTAAGAGCAGCAAAGGAAAAAGGCCAAGTGACCTATAAAGGCAAACCCATCAGAATAATACCCGATTTCTCAATGGAGACTTTGAAAGCCAGAAGGACCTAGACAGATGTAATGCAGACACTAAGAGACCATGGATGTCAGCCCAGACTAATATACCCAGCAAAACTTTCAATCATCATACACAAGACATTCCAAGACAAAGCCAGATTTAAACAATACTTATCCACAAACCCAGCCCTACAGAAAGCACTAGAAGGAAAATTCCAACCTAAGGAAATCAGGTACACCCTCGAAAACACAGGCAATAGATAAAGCCACAGCAGTAAACTCCAAAGAAGAGAAGTACACACACACACACTACCACCAAAAAATAACAGGGATGAGCAATCACTGGTAATTAATATCCCTTAATATCAATGGACTTAATTCACCTCTAAAAAGACATAGGCTTACAGAATGGATACAAAAGCAAGATCCATCTTTCTGCTGCATACAAGAAACATCTCAAATTCAAAGACAGACACTATCTAAGAATAAAAGGCTGTGAAAAGACTTCCCAATCAAATGGTCTTAAGAAACAACTGGGTGTAGGCATCCTGATATCTAGCAAAATAGACTTCAAACTAAAATCAATCAAAAGAGATCAAGAAGGGCATTGCATTCTTATCACAGGAATGACCCACCAAGATGAAGTTTCAATTCTGAACATTTATGCCCCAAACACAGGGGCATATGTATATGCCACATATGTATAAGAAACATCACTAAACCCCACATATAAACCACATATAAAACCCCACACATTAATAGTGGGAGATCTCAACACCCCACTTTCACCACTGGACAGATCTCCCAAATCAAAACTTAACAGATAAATAAAGGACTTAACTGATGTCATGACCCAAATGGACCTAATAGATATCTACAGAACATTCCATCCTAACAAAAAAGAATATGCCTTCTTCTCAGCACCCCATGGAACTTTCTCTAAAATCGACCACATACTTGGCCACAAAGCAAATCTCAACAGATACAAAACAATTGGAATAACCTCCTGTGTTCTATCAGACCACCATGGTTTAAAGTTAGATTTCAACAACAACAAAAACTACAGAAAACCTACAATCTCATGGAAACTGAACAATGCTCGACTGAATAACCAATGGGTTAAGGAAGAAATAAAGAAAGAAATTAAAGACTTCCTAGAGATCAACGAAAATGAAGACACCACATACCCAAACCTATGGGACACTATGAAAGCAGTGCTAAGAGGGAAATTCATAGCACTAAATGCCCACATAAAGAACTTGGAGAAATCTCACACTAGTGACTTAACAGCACACCTGAAAGCTCTAGAACAAGAAGAAGAAGCAAAGTCTCCCAGGAAGAATAGACGCCAGGAAATTATCAAAGTGAGAGGTGAAATCAATAAAATAGAAACAAAGAGAACAATCCAAAAAATTAATGAAATAAAGAGTTGGTTCTTTGAGAAAATCAACAAGATAGACAAGCCCTTATCCAAACTAACCAAAAGACACAGAGAGACAGAGAATCCAAACCAACAAAATCAGAAATGAAAAGGGGGGCATAACAACACATTGAGGAAATCCAAAGAATTATCAGGTAATATTTCAAAAACCTCTACTCCACAAAACTGAAAAACCCAAAAGAAATGGATAATTTTCTGGATAGGTACCACATACCTAAGTTAAATCAAGACCAGATAAACTATTTAAATAGTCCAATAACCCCTAAGGAAATAGAAACAGTCATTAAAAGTCTCCCAACCAAAAAAAGCCCAGGACCAGATGGTTTCAGCGCAGAATTCTACCAGATCTTCAAAGAAGATTTAATAGCAATACTCTCTAAATTGTTCCACATAATAGAAACAGAAGGAACATTACCAAACTCCTTCTGAGGCTGCAATTACCCTGATTCATAACCAAACAAGGATACAACAAAGAAAGAGAACTACAGACCGATCTCCCTCATGAACATTGATGCAAAAATACTCAATAAAATACTGGCAAACAGACTCCAAGAACACATCAAAACAATTATCCACCATGATCAAGTAGGCTTCATCCCAGGGATGCAAGAGTGGTTCAACATACGAAAGTCCGTCAATGTAATTCACCATATAAACAAACTCAAAGAAAAAAAACCACATGATAATCTCACTAGATGCAGAAAAGGCATTTGACAAAATCCAACACCCCTTCATGATAAAAGTCTTGGAGTGATCAGGAATACAGGAAACATACCTAAGCATAATAAAGGCAATTTACAGCAAGTCAACAGCCAACATCAAATTAAATGGAGAGAAACTCAAAGCAATTCCACTAAGATCAGAAACAAGGCATGGCTGTCCACTCTCCCCATACTTATTCAATATAGTACTTGAAGTTCTAGCCAGAGCAATAAGACAACATAAGGAGATTAAGGGGATACAAATTCGAAAGGAAGAAGTCAAGCTTTCCCTATTTGCAGATAACATGGTAGTATACTTGAGTGACCCCAGAGATTCCACCAAGGAACATATACAGCTCCTAAACACCTTCAGCAACATAGCAGGATACAAGATCAACTCAAAAAAAATCAGTAGCCCTCCTATATACAATGGACACAGAAGCTGAGAAGGAAATCAGAGATACATCACCCTTTACAATAGCCACAAATGACATAAAATACCTTGGGGTAACACTAACCAAGCAAGTGAAGGACCTATATGACAAGAACTTTAAGTCCCTGAAAAAAGAAATTGAAGAAGATGTCAGAAAATGGAAAGATCTCCCATGCTCGTGGATAGGCAGGACCACCATAGTAAAAATGGCAATCTTACCAAAAGCAATCTACAGATTCAATGCAATCCCCATCAAAATACCAACACAATTCTTCACAGACCTGCAAAGAATAATACTCAACTTCATATGGAAAAACAAAAAACCCAGGATTGCTAAAAGAATCCTGTACAATAAAACAACCTCTGGAGGCATCACAATCCCTGACTTCAAGCTCTACTATAGAGCTACAGTAATAAAAACAACTTGGTATTGGCATAAAAACTGACATGTGGACCAATGGAATCGAATTGAAGACCCTGACATTAATCTGCATACCTATGAACATATAATCTTTGACAAAGAAGCCAAAAGTGTGCAATGGAAAAAAGAAAGCATCTTCAACAAGTGGTGATGGCATTACTGGATATCAATGTGTAGAAGGCTGCAAATAGATCCATATCTGTCACCGTGCACAAAACTTATGTCCAAGTGGATCAAGGACCTCAACATAAATCCAGCTACTCTAAACCTGCTAGAAGAGAAAGTAGGAAGTAGTCTTGAATGTATTGGCATAGGAGATCACTTCCTAAATATAACACCAGTAGCACAGACACTGAGAGAAACAATCAATCAATGGGACCTCTTGAAACTGAGAAGCTTTTGTAGAGCAAAGGATACGGTCAACAAGGCAAAGCGACAGCCTACAGAATGGGAAAAGGTCTTCACCAACCCCACATCTGACAGAGGACTGATATCCAGAATATATAAGGAACTCAAGAAATTAGACATCAAAATGACCAACTGTCCAATTAAGTAATGGGCTATAGAACTAAACAGAGAATTCTCAACAGAAGAAACTCAAATGGCTTAAAGACATTTAAGGAATTGCTCAACATCCCTAATCATCAGGGAAATGCAAATCAAAACAACTCTGAGATACCACCTTACGCTTGTCAGATTGGCTAAGATCAAAATCACTGAAGACACCTTATGCTAGAGAGGATGTGGAGCTAGGGGAACTCTCTTCCACTCCTGGTGGGAATGCAAGCTTGTACAACCACTTTGGAAATCAATATGGTGCTTTCTTAGAAAATTGGGATCATTCTCCCCCAAGATCCAGCTATACTACTCTTGGGCATATACCCAAGAAATGCTCAATCATACCACAAGAGCACTTGCTCAGCTATGTTCATATCAGCATTGTTTGTAATAGCCAAAACCTGGAAACAACCTAGATGCCCTTCACCTGAAGAATGGATAAATAAATTGTGGCACATATACAGAATGGAATACTACTCAGCAGAGAAAAACAATGACATCATGAGGTTTGCAGACAAATGGATGGATCTAGAAAAAATCATCCTGAATGAGGTAACCCAGACTCAGAAAGATAAATATGGTATGTACTCACTCATAGGAGGATACTTGATGTGGAACTGGACTGCTACTCACATCACCAGTGAGGCTACCTGGAAAACAGGACCCCAAGAAAGACACGGGGATCACCCAATGATGGAGAAATGGCTGAGATCTACATGAACAACCTGGACATGAGTGGGAGTAATGAAGGGCGAGGGTCAAGGGAAAGAGAGCTGGAGTTCCCAGCTGGATCAGGAACAGAGAGGGAGAACAAGGAATAGGAGACCATGGTAAATGAAGACCACATGAGAAAAGGAAGAAACAAAATGCTAGAGAGGCCCACAGAAATCCACAAAGATACCCCCACAATAGACTGCTGGCAATGGTCGAGAGACAGCCGGGACTAACCTACTCTGGTGATGGGATGGCCAAACACCCTAATAGTTGTGCCAGAAACCCCATCCAACAACTGAGGGAACTGGATGCAGAGATCCATGGCTAGGCCCCGGATGGAGCTCCGGGAGTCTAATTAGTGAGAAAGAGGAGGGTTTATATGAGCTAGAATTGTTGACACCAAGGTTGGATAAAGCACAGGGACAAATAACCAAATGAATGGAAATACATGAACTATGAACCAAAGGCTGAGGGGCCCCCAACTGGATCAGGCCCTCTGAATAGTTGAGACAGTTGATTGGCTTGATCTGTTTGGGAGGCATCTAGACAGTGGTACTGGGTCCTGTGCTCATTGCATGAGTTGGCTGTTTGAAACCTGGAACTTATGCAGGGACATTTGGCTCAGTCTGGGAGGAGGGGACTGGACCTGCCTGGACTGAGTCTACCAGGTTGATCTCAGTCCTGGGGGGAGGCTTTACCCTGGAGGAGGTGGGGATCGGGGGTAAGCTGGGGGGAAGGGGAGGGGGCAGGAGGGGGGAGAACAAGGGAATCCATGGCTGATATGTAGAACTGAATGGTATTGTAAAATAAAATAAAAGGAAAAAAAAAGAAGCAAGTTTTAGTAGGAAGCCTTTGAGATGTCCCATAGATTACAATCTAGATTCTTTTCATTTTGAGCAATACACAGGGTAGTAGTCTAGTCTCGTTTCTGTCTAGCTGATCAAATATCCTGAATGAAATAACTTTGTGGGGATAAGCAGTTCTTTGACAATTCTAAGTTACAGTTCCTCATTTACAAGGTGTAAATGCAGAAATTCAAGGAACTAGTCACATCACATCGACAAACAAGGGTGAAAGGAAAATAAACACACTCTTGCTTTCTTCTTTTCTACTTTCTTCACTCTTATATAGTCCAGTGTTCAGCCTATGGAAAGTAGATACCACAAGTGGGTAATTTATTGTAGATCAATTTACAGTGAAGGCAGTCTATCACATATGTGCACACAGGTCAACCTAATCTACAAAATAACCCATTCAAACCCATCCAAGTGATCATAGGTTGTGTGAGGTTCACAGTTGAAATTAACCAGTAAATTCTACAACTTGTGAATTAACTGTCATGTGCAATCAGAAATATCCCTTTCAAACCTAAACTTTACATTCCTGGTCCCTAAGTTCTCACTTTAATCATAATGTAAAATATGTTTCACTTCTTAAAACCCATAGTTTTTTCTTTAATTCCAACATTTAAAAAGTTTAAGGTCTTCTAACTTCATGTTCTTTGAAAACAAAAAATGAGAACCATCCATTTTTTCAAAAACGGAACTGGGGTATAGCAAGTAATCAGTGACATTAGAGAAAAACTAAAACTCATCAGCATTCATATGAATCCAGAGTCGCAGTGTCCAAATTCCAGGACTCTTAATGATATTCCAGACTCTAGAGGACTTGGGAAGCCCCAAGTCTCAGAATCTGTCATGCACAACACATGTAGTATTCCTATGTGCCAGCTCTACTACATACCTACAGCTCTCCCTAATGGTTATCCTGTGGTCCTAGAATTTACCACACCTTCAAGTGTCCTCTGCAACCTCTGCAGAAATCCAAGCCTGCCACAAGAATTATCAGCTATCCATGACATGAATGCATAATAATACTGATCATGCATGCCTTTAAATCTAGTACCACATAGATGATAGTTACACTGCAATATTCAGCTCCAAATGTAGCTCGACTTTATTGGACCAAACAGCAGTAAAAACTATTGCAAAGAAACACATCAGTTTCAATCCAGTGGTGCCAATCTCTTTGACCATCACAGGTGCTCCTACAACTCCAGCAGAATGAGCACACACAGACTCTTAGCCAAAATATGAAACAAAAGACTCTAAGAAAATTACTACAAAAGTCTTTATTCCCATCTGAAACTTTACAAAAAAGCCTCCATTGTCAGTGATTTTCTCACCATTCTTCCCCTTTTCTATAAAAAATAGCCCCTCAGGAGATCTTTTCTATTTTCCCTTCCTGGGAAAATCCATGCATCTTTACTTGGACCCTCCTTGTTACCTAGCCTCTCCAAAAATGGGGATTGTCACATGGTTATCCTTTATTTAGAGCTAATATCCACTTATGACTGAGTATATACAATGTTTATCTTTCTGGGTCTGGGTTACCTCACTCAGGATGATTTTTTCTCTAGTTCCATCCATTTGCCTGAAAATTTCCTGATGTCATTGTTTGTAATACTCCATTGTGTCAATATATCAAATTTTCTTTATCCATTCTTCAGTTGAATGACATGTAGATTGTTTCCAGGTCCTGGATATTACAAATAATGTTGCTATGAACATAGTTGAGCAAGTGTTCTTGTGGTATGATTGAGTATCCTTTGGGTATATGCCCAAGAGTGGTATTGCTGGGTCTTAAGACAGATTGATCCCCAGTTTTCTGAGGAACTGCCATACTGACTTTCAAAGTGGCTGTACAAGTTTGCACTCCCACCAGCAATGGAGGAGTGTTCCCTTTGTTTCACATCCTCTCCAGCATAAGTAATCACTTGTATTTTTGGTCTTAGCCATATTGACAGGTGTAAGATGGAATCTCAGAGTTATTTTCATTTACATTTCCCTGATAAATAATGATGTTGAGCAATTCTGTTTTTTCAGCCATTTGAGATTCTTCTGTTGAGAATTCTGTTTAAATCTGTACCCCAATTTTTAATTGGACTTTTTTTGATGTTTAGTTTCTTGAGTTCTTTATATATTTTGGATATTAGCCCTCTGTCAGGTGTGGGATTGGTGAAGATCTTTTCCCATTCTGTAGGCTGCCATTTTGTCTTGCTGTCAATGTCCTTTGCCTTACAGAAGCTTCTCGGTTTCAGGAGGTCCCATTTATTAATTGTTTCTCTCAGTGTCTGTGCTATTGGTTTTATATTCAGGTATGCCAATATATTCTCCTGTGCCAATGCTTTCAAGGCTACGTCCCATTTTCTTTTCTATCAGGTTCAGTGTAACTGGATTTATGTTGAGGTCTTTGATACACTTGGACTTGAGTTTTGTGCAGGACACTAGATACGGATCTACTTGCATTCTTCTGAATGGTGACATACAGCTATGCCAGCATCATTTGTTGAAGATGTTTTCTTTTTACCATTGTATAATTTTGGCATCTTTGTCAAAAATAGGTTTATTGGTGTATGGATTAATGTCAGGGTCTTCAATTTGATTCCATTGATCTACCTGTCTGTTTTTATGCCAATACCATGCTGTTTTTTTTATTAGTGTATTTCTCTAGTATATCTTAAAATCAGGGATGGTGATACATCCAAAAGTTTATTGTACAGAATTGTTTTAGCTATCTTGAGTTTTTTTGTTTTCCATATGAAGTTGAGTGTTGTTCCATTGAAGCCTGTGAGGAATTGTGTTGGGATTGTGTAGTAGGACAGGCCCATAGAGTTGAGGAAATTGGCTCAGACCAGCTGCCAAGGCATGCACATAATGCACTTCCTTAAGAGCCAACCTAGAGTCTGCCTGAAGGCCTAGAAACAGGTGCTGTCAGAGTTCCTGGTTGCTATCAGAGGTCCTGATCATGTTGAGTCTGCCTGATGGCCTAGCAACAAGCACTGTCAGAGTTCCTAGTTGCTGTCAAGAGTTCCTGATCATGTCCAGCCAATGGGTGGTGACCACACAGACAAGGTGCTGGGAGGAGTGTATATAAGGCCTTTCCTGTTATTGAATAAATGAGTTCATTATTTGCCTTCAACTGACTCTGGTGTCTGTGCCATTGATGCTGCACCTTCTCACCCTCTCCCTTGAGGGAGTCATTAGGATCAAGTAACATCTGGTGCCTGAATGTGGGTCTTCTGTTACTTCCTCTTTCCTAGTGCAGGTTCTGATCATCCACTCCCTTCACTTGCAGTGCTTGACAGTACCCCTAGGATGGTGTGTTTCAGTGAGAAGGCCTCTCAATGTTGTGTTCTTTCAGTCCCTTTGGCAGGTAAGCATTGGGACCTCCACTTCTTTCCTTCTTTTGTGTTGTCTGTCATGTTTGTCTGCCCGTCCCATTAGGAAGGCACATTTATTTTTCTGTTTTGGTTCTCCTGGCACCTCCCCATAAGGATTGACCCTCCAGGAGGTGGAACCAAGGCTCAGATCCCAAATGCAATCCCTTGTCTGGAGACACTATGTGGGCATGCAGGTGTGGACTAAAAAACCACTGAAGTCCCCCACTAAGTACAAGAAATAAGGGTCTGCTACAAATTTCCCCCCTGTTGACTATCATCTTCACTCTGACCGTTGTTTGCTTGCTGTTTCCCTCTAAAAGATGGGTAATCTTTTCATCACCACCACCATTTCCATGTTGGTTATCTCTACAATATCTGATAGGAAGCAGACAGTTTGGGCCCCGTGAAATCTGTCAAGAAGAACGTAACTGTCAGTTTGGGCCCCAAGGCATCTGTCAAGAAGAATGCAGCTGTCAGTTGGGGCCCTAAGAAATCTGTCAGTTTGGGCTCCTCAAAATCTGTCAAGGAAAAGTCAGCTGTCAGTGTGGGCCCTGCAAAATCTTGTCAGTTTGGGCCCTATGAAATCTGTCAAGGAGAATGTAGTTGTCAGTTTGGGCCCCGAGATATCTACTAGTTTGGGTTCTGCAAAATCTGTCAAGGAGAACATAGCCATCAGTTTGGGCCTGGCAAAATCTGTCAAGGGGAATGTAGCTGTCAGTTTGGGCTTTGAGATATCTGTCAAGAAAAATGCAGCTGTCAGTTTGGGCCCCACAGAATCTGTCAAGGAGAATGCATCCTGTCATTAAGTCATGCACTTCTCCCCTCTCTGCTCCACCACCACTGTGGGCCACTACACCTTCACTGCAATATTCTTGGGGTAACCTACTTCAGTACCTGTCTCCCTCAGGAGGTGGCTACTCTCCTGCTGTGCCAGGTGTCTTCCAACCCTTACAGCTTGCACCACTGTCAGTATGTAGGCCCATAGAAGCCTTCCCAGTCAAGGTGGGCCCAAATGCCAATGCCCATCCCTGAATTCCCACTCCCATAGCTGATCTCTCCCTCATTTGGAAGGCAGCCAATGGATCAGGCCCAGATTGCCCCTGCTTTTAGCAGGTCCTTGCTCAATGGTCCATGCAGTTACAAACTTATTTCAATTGGCATCATTTGCTTAAAGCTGTGTTGGAGCCTGTGGTCTTACTCAGTTGGAGATTGGCCTATGATGATCAGGCAGAATCCCAGGCCAAGATGAACATCTTACTTAACATCTCAGTGACCTATGATATGCTCACAGGGTGTAGGGAATATGTCCATGCTGTGCACCAGGCACACATTGGCTTGAATGCCTATTTTCAATAAGTCTTGGACTGGCCCTGGCCCTCATGGCCCTATAAGGGGCTCAGCCCAGCCTACAAGCACTGGGCATCTCTGCCAAAGAGTACACCTCTGACCCTGGTGAGATGGAGAGATTCTATCTCTTTCCAGTGGAAGCCACCAGCCACCCTACTAACCCTTGGGAGAGGATATGCTTGTGTTTTTCCTCAGAGTGACACTACACCAATATGGAGCCCAGCAAGAGATGTGCACCTGGCCACAGATCAGCCTACTTCCACCAAGGAGGAAATAACCCAGGATGGTTAATGTATATATTCCCTTTCTTGCTCTCATTCCCCTCTAAAGGCTGATGACTTGTGGAGCTTTGCTTTTCTTCATTTTATATAACATCTTTTGAGATGAGGAACACTAATTTAGCAGGCTGGGAGCCAGCTAAATAATTTAAGGGCCCATGGTCAGCTAATGTTAGTTTATCAGGCCAGGAGCTAGTTAAATATATAAAGCCAATGGTCAGCTAAATTTCTATATTATCCATTACAGCTAACACACAAAATTTTCCAATTAAATCAGACAAGGACATAGGTTATGGCCTTTGATGCTTTATTTTTTGAAAAGGTTTGGCATGATATAAAGGGGCTGGTTGACCCCTGTAGCTGTAAATTTTCTCTGGCCCCACCCAGCTCCCATGGCCCTTCAGCTGCTTGGTCCCAAATAAACACACAGAGGCTTATATTAATTACAAACTATATGGCCTAATGACTCAGGCTTCTCACTAGCTAGATCTTAAATCTTAAATTAACCCATTTCTATAAATCTATACTTTGCCACGTGGCTTGTGGCTTACTGGTATGTTTACATCTTGCTTCTCATGGCAGTGGGTGGCATCATCTCCTCTGTTCTTTCTCTCCTTCTTTCTCTCTAGTTAGAATGTCCCACATAATCTTATTCTGCCTCACCATGGGCCAAATAGCTTTATTTATCAACCAATCAGAGCAATCATTTCCCCTTTTCTTTCTATTCCAAAGGAAGGTTTTAACGTCAACATAGTAAAATTACATATACAAGCAAGAATTATAGTTATAATATCTATTTGTATTTGGCAAAATTAAAGAAGATATCCTATCTATCATATATTTGTGAGTCCAAGGTGTAACATCTGCCTTATCTCTTATCACAACCAGGGAAAACCATAATTATAACTATCTAGTCTTCAACTTCTTCAAAAACCTCAGAAGGATGCAATATTATCTAAGTAAACAGGAAGAGTATTGTAAGCAACTTCCAAAAATCTAGAATGACAGAGACAGCTGTCTGCCTGGACAGTCATCCAAAGTTCCTCTGTAATGTTGGGGAATCCATCTTCAGCCCACAGGTCTAGAGTCTCTCAGTCACTTCTCTCTGTAATGTCTGGCAGTTTCTTCTGCAAACCAGGAACCTAAAGGACCATTTTGCCTTGCAAAGTTCAGTGGTCACCTTCCTATGGGACTTGCATGTCCAGTCGATATATTTTGTCAAGCAGTCCAGGCAAGAACAGTTTCTTGCCCAAATGGCTATTTTTTGCCAAGAAGAAGATAAACTCCATATAGAGTGTCTTTGATGCCCATTCTCCTCTCTGAAGTAAATCAGTGCTGCCAGCAGCAGACATGTCTCACTGTCCAGAAAGTCTAAATTTTTAAAAACATTTTAAATGCCATATTCTGTAGGTCTCTGAAGTGTTTGAAGATTACCTAACTAATTGAAATATATCTATGTATACCTAGAAAACTTAATATGACTATAAGTTTGACTATCATAGAAGACTAATTATTAATCTGTATTTTTAAATTATCCATTATAATTTAAATGAGTTACATAAACATAATACCTTAAACAAGAGTAGAAATATATATAGTATAATAAAATCAACTCTAAATTTGCATCAATAAAATCAATAGCAATGTAAAATGTTTATCCTATATTTTTATATCATATCCCCCTCTCTTCTTTTAGAAAGAGATTGACTATGATAAATAGCAATTTGTAACCAACAACTTAAACAAAGACAAACATTCTTAATCCATTTTTGGGAATGTGGGCATAGTTTTCTAGGCTACTTCCTGTTGATAGAGGGTGCTAGTAATCTTATGGGGACACAAATAACATTTTAGGATTATGAAGTAGTCCATGAGTCTGTATTCTCTGAGCCAGTAGCCTTGAAGTTATTTTTGGATGTTGGATGATCTGGGCCATGGTATCATTGGAGACCTTTCAGGGGGTCTTGTCTGGTCAAACCATATTCCCCTGGAAGAAATCCACAGGTTCTCATCTTCTATGGAAACAAAAGCAGAATCTCTTTTCCAAAGTAACATATCTTTAGATAAACTTTGAAGTCCAGATACCTTTAAAATATATATATTGGCGTAACTCAACAGCTTTTACAATCAAATGTCTTTCTACAGTTAAAAATTCCAAAGACAATATAATCTAGATTCTCTGTGTGATTTCCATCTTTATGTGGCTTATTTTTACATTACTTTTACTGTCTCTTTTAAGACTTTACTTTTTTAAACTATCTATTTCTTTATTTAACTGTCTATTCTCCTTTTCCTCTTCCTTCCAAGCCTACATACATTTTTACACACATTGTAAACTGTTTAAAGTCTTATTCTGTCTGAATCTGCCTTACTGTGAATCTATAATCCTTCTCTGACCAGGAGAGATTTTAAACTGCTAAACTGCATGGCTAGTACAAAAAGCAGCAGCCTTGGCTGCTGACTCCACCCACCTCAGCTTCCCAATATGGCAGAACTATGTTTCCTGCCGGCTTTGGGGGAACCATGCTCATTGACATGGTGTGTAGCCCAGAAACTTTTTTTTGTATTAGCAAAAGCCAAATCCATTACACAACATATTGCACGGCTTGGAGCTGCCTCTGTTTACTGCGGCAGGAATCTGCCATGCTGCTGGTCAAGCCCACATCCACTGCAAACTCACCATACTGTAACTTATGGCTTGCCTGAGAGACACAACTAGGAAGCTGTTTTTAGCTCCATTTTAGAATTTTTTTTTTTTTTTAAAAAGCGTTCTCAGGTTTTTACCTCATGTTTTAGCACCATTCGTCAACCAATCAGAGCAACATATATCCACAGCATACAGAATGACACCACCCAGATCTCTCCTTGATTTTCACTTATATTTTGATTGGCGGTTGATGCTTTTAATCGTTCTCCTTTTTAAGTGTCTCCTACAACAATCTGGCATCAACAGCCACTAAAGTGACTCTATAGGTGTTACTGCCTCTTAGACATCCAACTCATAGCCATCCATGGGAGGTTATGCATTCCTGGCTGACACTCCCCATCCAGGGTGACTCCCCAGGGATGGACAGACTTTGAGGGCTGGTAGTCAATGATGGGTAAGAGCTTGTTTAGCAAGCCAACCTAACAGGCACAGTTCAGTTGCTGAGACCCCTGAGGTGGGCTCAAGGCCATAGCAAAGAACTCTGACTCCTGCTGAGTGCACATGTAATAAAATGAAAGGGTGGATATGTAGTAGGACTGACCCATAGGGTCGAGGAAATTGACTCAGATCAGTTGCCAAGGCATGCACATAATGTATTTCCTTATGAGAATCTGCCTAAGCATCTAACAACAGGTGCTGTCAGAGTTCCTGGTCTCTATCAGAGTTCCTGATTGTGCAGAGTCTGCCTAAGGGCCTAGCAACAGTTACTGTGAGAGTTCCTGATCATGCCCAGCCATTGAGGGATGACCACACAGACTAGGTACTGGGGAGGAAGGTGTATAAGGCCTTCCCTGTTATTGAATAAATGAGTTCATTACTTGCCTTCAACTGACTCCTGGTGTCTGTGCCATTGATGCTGCGCCTTCTCACCCTCTCCCCTGAGGGAGCCATTGTAGAAGTAGCTGTCTTATTCAATAAGAAACACAGAACCAATGCAAAGAAGAAAGCCAAGAGATCAGAGCTAAGAGCTAAAAACCTTACCCTTCCTCTCGCGGTGGTCCTACCTTTCTGAAAGAGACCTACTTCCTGTGTGTCTGTCTTTATAAAGACTTTCTGTTCTGCCTTCTCATTGGTTGTAAACCCAACCACATGACTGCCTCATCATTGCCTGTCTGTACAGACCTCCAGGTCTTCTATGGTTGGTATTGAGATTAAAGGCATGTATCTCCAATGCTGGCTGTATCCTTGAACATACAGAGATCTACCTAGCTTTGCCTACCAAGTGCTAGGATTAAAGGCATGTACCACCACTGCCCAACTTTCACTATGGCTTGCTAAAAGCTCTGACCCCCAGGCAACTTTATTTATTAACATACAAATCACATTTCAGTACAAATAAAATATTACTATATTTCCCCTTTTCTATTTTAATAAAAAGGAAAAAGGAAAAAGGTTATAACTAACATAAGAAAAACTATATACAAAAGTACAATAACTATATACAATATATACAAGTAATAAATACCTAAACAATGTCTAGTCCGTTTGTATTTGACAAATTCAGAGAAAATAATTCCATTATCTATCCTATTTTGGTAAGTCCAAAATGTACCTAATTCACTTTCTATCCTAACTAATCTTCAGCTATAACTAAGTAATCTTCAACTATAACTAACTAATCTTCAACTATAACTAACTAATCTTCAACTCCCTCAGAGACTGAAGAAGGGAATAATATTACCTAATAAAAAATAAAAACAGGAAGTATATGCAAGCAACTTCCAAAAAAATTGTGAGTCGACAGAAACAGCCAGCTACCTGGACAGTCATCTGAGGTTTCTCTGCAGTGTTGGAGCATCATCTTCAGCCTATAGGCTTAGCATATCTGACAGACTCATTTGTGAAGTAGGATGTACACAAGGTCAACAGTTCAGCCTCACATTGGGTGAGAGCAGTCCATGTACCAGAAACACCTGAATTCCACTAGGATCTCACAGACACTGGACCAACAGCTAATGAGTCTGTTTGGAACCAACCTAGGCCCTCTACATATGTGAGACAGTTGTATAGCTTAGTCTACTAGTGGGACACCTAGCAATGGGAGCAGATCCTGTCGCAAATGTTTTGGCAGGCTTTTGGGAACCTATTTCTCATGCTGGGTTGACTTACCAAGCCTTAGTATGAGAGGAGGAGCTTAGTCCTACCTCAACTTGATACGCCATGCTTTGTTGACACCAAGGAGGCTTGCCTCTTTCTGAACAAAGAAAGAAACAAAGAAAGAGTGGATTTGGGGAGGGCACAGATGGGAGTTGGGAGGGAAGGAGGGGGAGGAGGAACTGTGGTACAGATGCAAACCAAATGAATAAATTTAATTAATAAATAACCCCCACAATCTCTCAGCACTTAATGCCTTTTACAACCCAGCTATCCAAACATGTCCACAATCTTCTAAAAAATTGTTCAAAGACATTAAAATTCATAAAGCCACATTCCTCACATCAATAACCCTATTTATCTGGCACCAGTTCTATTATAGTTTCATTTTTTGTTGAGAAATATAGACTAAACAAACGCAACTTTAGGGAGAAAGGATTTCTTTCAATTATAATTCAAAAATAATAATCTCTTTTTTCCAGGGATGTCAAGATAGAAACTCAAGCACCTACTCACATAACACCCACAGTCAAGAGTATAAGAATAAACTCATTCTTGCTTATAACTTCTTTCACTCACAGGTGTTTTGGGATGCAGCCTAGGGAATGTTGCTACCCATAGTTGTCTGATTAGTCTTCATTAAGTAACAATAAAGAGACCTCATCACATTGATCCCCACAGGCCAACCTGATTTATATCATTACTCATTAATCCTTTCCAGTTAATTCTCTATTAATATAATTCTAGATAGTATCCAGGCAACATTGAACTTGCTTTTAATTCCAGCATTCAGCAGACAGTAGAATGCATACCTATGTGAGTTCAAGGCCAACTAGGTCTCCCTATAGACTTCTCTGACAGATAGGCCTACATCGTAAGACACTATCTAAAACCACAAAACAGACAAACAAATAACAACAACATAACTACTTGTAATGTGATTAAAAACTCCATTTTTCTTTATAGTAAATGAACATATGGAGATGGAACTCTATTAGACATCTCTGTCACCAAATGAAACCTCGGTTTTCTGCCTGGGTTACATCGAATTGAGTTGTTTGCCAAAGAAACCCCATGGAAATCTAAAAACAACATAGGCTATGGACAAAGATTTTAGTTGCTCTCCACAAACTGATGACAAGGCCTTATTGATGAGGACAACACCCACACAAGTCACTGAATACAGAGAAATCGAGCTGGTGCCAACCTAGAGTCTTTACCTGTATAGTGTTTACAGTACTGAAAGATACTCTACATGCTACCAGAGGATGAAGGTAGACACAAAGTACAAACCTAGTTACAAACTGAATCTACAATGGTGACCTGCCTTCAAGATGTGCTACTGCAATAGTGCCACAAGCTTTTGGGAATAACCAACCAATCAATATATGATTGGATTTAAGGCAACCTCTATGAGATGAATTGCTTCCCTGACACTGCTCTGGTGGTCAAGAACCTGAAAATAGATAGGCTAAGGACATAGGAGGAAATCAAACACTATTGTCCTGCTAAACGAATGAAGCAACATAATGACTCTGGATGAGATTATGCTGTACTCATACATTAGTGTCTTCCTAAACCATCACCAGGAAGTCTTTTCCTTGGAATAGGAATAGATGAGAACATAAACAGAGATCCACAGCTGAAAAATGTACAGACTCCCAAATGGGATGTTTTTCATTGGATCTAGGCCCTCGGATATTAATAAAGACTGTAGAAGAGAAGAAAAGAACAAAAGACCCAGAGGGGATGGAAGTAAACAAGAAAACAAGGCCTTCCAGACAGCATGACTAATGCATGTACGAACCCACAGATACTGTGGTAGTAGGAACAGTGCCTGCATAGGTCTAGACTAGATGGGGTCCCAGCACTATGAAAGAGAGTAGACAGAAACCATCATCACTAACCAAGAAGCTATCTCTATTTGATGACCCCCAGCAAATAAAAATTAGTTTTCTCTAGTAGACTCTCACTGGGTATACAAAGCAATCTTAAGGGCAATCACCACTCCCAGCAGTATATGGCAAACCAAATAAACTCAATGGCATTTTGGGGAGGTTCTTTGCTTCATAATACTTTGTGCATGATTTTTATCTTCTTTTTTTTTCTTTCTGTTTTTGTTTCTTATGTCATTACAAATACAGTATTACTGGTTAGGGTTTTTTGTGGCATTTCTCTGTGAGGAAAGGTGTGTGTCTCTGTGTGTATTTGTGTTACTTGTGCTTTTTCTCCTGTTTGTCAGCTTCATCCTATTCTTGTTTGTTTGCTTTTATTTTATCTGTTATATGATTATTATTATTATGATGATGACGATGATGATGATTAGATGCTTCTTTGTACATCTGAAAATGAGAGGGAGAATGTGTGAGATTTGGGTGTGTCTGGAGATAGAGAAGGTCTGTGAAGAGGAGGACATAAACCACAATCAGAATATATTGTGTGAATAAAAAAAAATCTATTTTCAATAAAAATGGCCAACAAAAATGTTAAGTAAAGAAAACACGGCTCAATGTTTATTGTCATTATCACATCCTTATTATTTAGCAGACACTTAATGAGTTTTTATGTAAAAGTTTCTGGTCTAAACAAATTATTTAAATAATATTATATTCTAAATCCCTTGTGATATTATTTAAAATGGGGTGTTGTAACACTTCTGCATTGTACTTTCTGAGTAACATTGGGATGAATGTTTGACATTTTGTCTACTCCTGTCTTCTATGTTTCCACAAGATGTTAAAGGTTTCCTTTCCTATTACTGTTAAGAATGTCTGTCAAATTTTGAATCAGAATTATTTTTGACAATGTGCTCATTTGTAAATTGTTAACTCTATTGATGGGATTATTACCTATACTTCTTCAAATTTAACTATACTGAGTTAAGGTAATCTTTGTAGAGGTTATGAACCAAATGAATAAAGTATTTATATTTACTATGTATTTATCAAGGCATTTGATATGGGATGTTTTGCTGGATTCTTTTCATTAAGTTTTTATCTGGATGGAGAAAATATAATAATTTTTTAATGTTTCTTTTGTGCCCTGTTATTCTGTTGAGACTATCATAACAATGTATTTTCTTATAATTCTCATTGTTTTTATAAAGAGCTTATTATAGAAAAAATTGAATCATGACTTCTACTATTTCTATAGTTTTTAATCTTCTCTTGTGGCTTCTTTTAATTGGTAAGGCTATTTATTTCCATCACTCCTCACAGCTAAAAAGAAATAGAAGCAACCTGAAAAGAAGCAACTGATTTGACAAAGGTTTAATATGGGTTCTAATTTGAGTAGGTCATGTCCATCATGGCAAGAAAGTCATGGTGCATGAAATATATGGCTATTACTGATATCTGTGTAGATCCAGATTCAGAAAAAAGTTTATCTTGACTCTCAGGTATCTGTTTTAATTTTAGCTTAATTTCACCCTAGTCTTCACATCATAGGATGAAGAAGCCAACATTCAGAGGGTTTCTGAACCCCTCATTTCATGATCTGTGTGAATAACTTTACAAACACATTAACATATTACATGCTTTCAATCCTGGTAAAGTGTAATCCGAGAATGGGCAAATAAATGGTGGTATCCATTCTATTGACTAGATTTATGTCAACTTGACAGAAATTAGAGTTGTTTGGAAAGAAGGAATCTTAAGTGAGAAAACACGCCTATGAGATTGGATTGTAACTAAGATGTGGTACTTTTATTTGACTGATGATTGAGGAGGGAGGGTCCAGCTTAATGTGGGTCTTGCCATGTCTGAGTCAGTGGTCCAGGATACTATAAGAAATCAGAGTAAACAAGCCATGAGTAGCAAGTCAGGAGGTGTTTAGAATCTTGCATTGAGTTCCTGCCCTGACTACCTGGGATGTTGGAAGATACATGGTAAGTAGAAATAAATTCCTCTCTAAGCTGCTTTTGATCTTTAATCACAGTAATAGAAAAGTAACTAAGACATCTGACTACTCTGTTTAGAACATTGTAAAATGAAATTTGAGAGAATACACATAATTTTCTATTTTGTTTGTTTATTGATTCCCAATTTTCTGAGAAACTGCCATACTGATTTCCAAAGTGGCTATACAAGTTTGCATTCCCATCAGCAGTGGAGGAGTTTCCCCTTATTCCATATCCTCTCCAACATAGGCTTTCATTAGCATTCTTGATCTTAGCCATTCTGACAGGTATAAGATGGTATCTCAGAGTCATTACAATTTGCATTTCCCTGATAGCTAAGGATGTTGAACAATTCTGTAAGTGTATCTTAGCCATTTGACATTCTTCTGTTGAGAATTCTCTGTGTAAAATCTATTCCCTAATTTTACATAGGATTATTTGGTATTTTGATGTCTAGTTTTTTTGAGTTCTTTATATATTTAGGAAATTAGCCCTCTGTCAGATGTGGGGATGGTGAAGATCTTTTCCAATTCTGTAGGCTGCCATTTTGTCTTACTATGTGTCCGTTGCTTTACAGAAGCTTCTCAGTTTCAGGAGGTCCTATTTATTAACTGTTGCTCTCAGTGTCTGTGCTACTGGTGTTAGATTCAGGAAGTAGTCTCCTGTGTCAATGCGTTCAAGACCACTTTCCACTTTCACTTCTATCAGGTTCAGTGTAACTGGATTTATCTGAGGTCTTTGATTCATTTGGACGTTAGTTTTGTGCATGGTGATAGATATGGATCTGTTTGCATTCTTTTACATGTTGACATCCAGTTATGCCAGCACCATTTATTGAAGATGCTTTCTTTTTTCCATTGTAAAGTTTTGGCTTCTTTGTCAAAAATTAGGTGTTCATACATGTGCAGTTTAAAGTCAGGGCCTTTAAATCTTTTCCATTGATCCATGGGTATGTTTTTATGCCAAAACTAAGATATTTTTATTACTATAGCTCTATAGTAGAGCTTGAAGTCAGGAATGGTGATACCCCTAGAAATTCCTTTATTATACAGGATTGTTTTAGCTATCTTTGTTTTTTGCTTTTCCATGTGAAGTTGAGTGCTGTTCTTTCAAGATCTGTGAAGAATTTCATTGGGATTTTAATAGGAATTGCATTGAATTTGTAGATTGCTTTTGCTATGATTACCATTTTTACTATGTTAATCCTAACTACCCAAGAGCATGGGAGAAATTTCCATTTTCTGATATCTTCTTCAACTTCTTTCTTCAAAAACTTAAAGTTCTTGTCATACAGGTTTTTCTTTTGTTTGGTTAGAGTTACCCCAAGATATTTTACATTACTTGTGGCTATTGTAAAGGGTGTTGTTTCTCTGATTTCTTTCTCAGCTTATTTATCATTTCTATATAGGAAGGCTATTGATTTTCTGAGTTAATCTTATATCCAGCCACATTACTGAAGGGGTTTATCAGCTGGAGCTGTTCCTTGGAAGAATTTTTGGGGTCACTTCTATACACTATCATATCATTGGCATATAATGATTTCTTCCTTTCCCATTTGTATCTCCTTGATTTCTTTTTGTTGTCTTATTGCTCTAACTAGAACTTTGAGTACTGTATTGAATAGATATGGAGAGAGTAGACAGCCTTGTCTTGTTCCTGATTTTAGAGGAATCACTTTGAGTTTCTCTCCATTTAATTTAGTGTTGGCTGGTGGCTTGCTGTATATTGCTCTTATTATGTTTAGGTATGTTCCTTGTATCCCTGATCTCTCCAAGACCTTTTTCATGAAAGGGTCTTGGATTTTGCTAAAGGCTTTTCAGCATTTAATGAGATGATCATGTTTTTTCTTTCAGTTTGCTTATATGGTGGATCATGACAGATTTTCATGTTAAACCATCCCCACATCTCTGGGATGAATTCTACTTGATCATGGTGGATAATTTCTTTGATGTGTTCTTGGATTTGGTCTGCCAGTATTTTATTGAATATTTTTGAATATTAATGTTCATGAGGGAGATCGGTCTGTATTTCTCTTTTTTATTATATCATTGTGTGATTTGGGTATCAGGGTAATTGTATCCTCATAAAGAGAGTTTGGTGATGTTCCTTCTGTTTCTATTGTGTGGAACAACTTGAGGAATATTTGTATTAGCTCTTCTTTGAAATTCTGTTAGAATTCTGCACTGAAACCATCTGGCCTTGGACTTTTTTTGGTTGGGAGACTTTTAATGACTGTTTCTATTTCTTTAGGGGTTATAGGTCCTTTTAAATTGTTTATCTGGCCTTCAGTATGGTGGTTTCTCAGAAAATTGGGAATCAATGTATCTCTAGGCCCAGTGATACCACTCTTGGGCATATACTCAAAGGATGCTCAACCATACCACAAGGACTCAACTATGTTTGTAGCAGCATTATTTGTAATAAACAAAGCCTAGAAACCACCAAGGTGGCCTTTACCCAAGGAATGAATAAAGATAATGTGGTACATTTACACAATGGTGTATTACTCGGTGGTAAAAAAACAATGACATCGTGACACTTGCAGGTGAATGGATGGAACCAGAAAAAAAAAAAGTCCTAAGTAAGGTAACTCAGACCCAGAAAGGCAAACATGGTATGTACTCACTCAAAAGTGGATATCCAATGTAAAACAAAGGATAACCAGGCTGCAATCCACAGCCCCAGAGAAGCTAGGTTGCAGGAAGACCCTAAGAGGGACACATGGATTTCTCTGGAAAGGGGAATTAGATTAGATCTCCTGGGTAACCTGGGGGCAGGGGAGTTGAGGGGAGTTGATGGAGGTATGGGAACACAAGGGATCTGGAAGGTCAAGTTGGGAGTGGGATGGAGCGGGAGAATAATAAAAGAGATATCTTGATAGAGGGCGCCATTATGGGGTTAGGGAGAACCCTGGTACTAGGGAAATTCCCAGGAATCCACAGGGAAGTCCCCAGCTAAGACTCCTAGCAATAGTGGAGAGGGTGCTTGAACTGACCTTCTCCTGTCATCATACAGGTGACTACCCTAATTGTCATTAAAGGGCTTTCATCCTTGGCAGTGGGACCAAGCTTTATCCCTGGTGTGTGAAGTGGCTTTTTGGAGCCCATTCCCTATGGTGAGATACCTTGCTTGGCCTTGGTGCTGGGGAAGGGGCCTTGGTTCTGCCCCAACTTAGTATGCCAGACTTTGTTGGCTCCCTAGTAGAGGACTTACCCTCTCTGAGGAATGGATGGGGATGAAGTGTGTGTGTGGGGATTTGAAGAGGGAGAGGAAAAAGAGGAGGGAGGAGGAACTATTCTTGGTATGTAAAATGAAAAAATTTACATAAATAATAAATAAATAAATAGGCCTTCATCCAATTACCAATGGAAGCAAATGCAGAGTTTCACAGCCAAGCTACACAGACAGCTGACCCAAGCTCCTTGGAGCTCAGGGACTCTGGACCAACAGCTAGGAAGTCTGCATGGGACCGAACTAGACCCTTTCCCTGTGGGTGACAGTTGTGTAGCTTGGTCTGTTTGTGAGGTCCCTAGTAGTGGGAATAGAACCTGTCCCTGGCACATGAGTTGGCCTTTTGGAACCTATTCACCATGCTGGGATGCCTCTCCCAACCTTAATGTAGGGGAAGAAGCTTGATCCTGCCTCAACTTCTCATGCTATGCTTTGTTTACTTCCATGGGAGACCTTCCCCTTACTGAATTGAGATGGAGGAAGAGTGGATGAGGGTTATAAGGGATGTGAAGTGAGGGAATGGAAGGATAGGAGGGAGAAGAAACTGTGGTAAAATAAATAAAAAATTAAAAAACAAGAAAAACAAAACAAAAAAATATTTGTTTTATGTTTCATATTACAGGACATGGTTATTTGAAGTTGAATATAGTAGTGTGTCACAGATATGTGTCCAATTTCATTCTAACACAGATGGGCCTCAATTTTTCCTAGCAAACGATTTGCTGAATATAGTGACTATCATTTAGGGTGTATTTTTAGCACTATTGGAAAGTATCAGGTGACTATAGTTTGGTACACTCATGGAGCATTTTTTGTTTATTCCCCTGACAGTCAAGTGTTTTGTACTAGTACCATTTTTGTTTTAATATTATAACTTTATAATATAGACTGAAGTCTGGTATTGTTACCTCTCTAGAATTGTCCTTTACTTGGGGTTACTTGTGTATCTGGGTCTATTGGGCTTCCATTAAAACTTTACAGTTTTTGTTTCCTATTTCTGTGACCAATTCTGTGATAAATTTTGATCTGGAAGTTTCATTCAGTGGGTTGGTCATTTTTAGAATATTATTCTAACCAGGATATAGTTCTACAAAATATTTGTATTTTCCAGTGTCTTTTTTAATCTTTCTTTCCACAAAGTTAAATTATTCATTGTAGAAATGATTTACCTTTTCTTTCAGGTTTGTTTCTACTTTTTTTTTTTATTGATTTTGAGGCTATTGTGAATGAGAGGAGTTTCATGAATTCTTTCTCAGCATTCTGATTATTGGTACTTAAGAAGACAACTGATTCAAGTAGCTAAGTTTGTTTCCTGCCACTTTGCTAAATGTGTTGACATTTTCTCGAAGGTTTCTGGAAATAATTGGGACTCTCTTGTGTACTATATGTATCATTTGCAAAAAGAAATGAATCAAATTCTTTTCCTCTTTTTTCTCTTTTAATTTTATATTGGTTCCTTATTGCTTTAGTGGGTGCTTTAAGCACTAAATTGGAAAGGAGTAGGGATAGTGAACAGCCTTGTCTCATTCTTTATTTTAATGGGATTGCTTTAAAGTTTTCCCCTTGTAGAGAGCTATAGCATTTATTATGATGTATTATGTTCTCTAAGGTACTGTACTTCCAAGGATTTTGTCATACACACATGCTGGATATTAGCAAAGTTTTTTTTTTATAAACCCAGTGAAGCAAATTGTATGTTTATATCTACTTTTATGATTTACTACATATTTCCTTATATATGGTAAAGAATCTTCACATCTCTGGGAGAAATCCAAGTTTATTCTGATATAGACTGTATTTTTTTCAGTCTTTTATCAGATAAGGCTTCATTTTGTCTTTGCTTTATAATGGTTTATATTTAAAATTAAAATATAATTACATTGATTCCCTTGTTAATTTTCCACCTGACAAGCCCTCTAGTACACTCCCTAATTTTCAGTCAAATGGATGTGATATATACACATGAGTGTAGTGTCAGCATTCATTAAAGAAGCTTCTCTTTACTGCCAATGGAAACCACTGTGGGACCACAACTTGATATATACAGAGAACAATGGATCATGAGGAGTCCAGCCACTTGAGAGTTAGAAGGTTAGGATGTCTACTGTGAGACTAGTCTCCCCTCAAAGGGGATGCTTAAATAAGATGTGGGAAATGGCAAAATTAACAGTCATGCTTATGTACAGAGAGAAACATAGAAATAAAGAAGAGAGCTTTAAAAGTCTTTAAATACAGTCTTCTGAGTCGGTTTTATTGTTGCTATGTCTATGACAGAATGATTTCTGGGCTGACCACTCTCCATTTTGTAAACAGGTAGGGGACTCATTGCTGGAAGTCACCAATTCGTCCTTTCTTAACAGTTCTCAGTTGACTATAGTTCTATTTTTAGAGGTGTGAGCTCCTGAGATTTCCCCCTTCCAGATTAGCAGGTCTATGTATCTTACATCAAATGGACTTAACTGATATGTATCTACAGAATATTCCACCCAAACACACACAAACTTTTAGAGAATAAAGAGATCATTACTGAGTTAAGAATAGGTCAAAGAAGTAATCAAGGAAGAAGGAAGAAAATTCCTGAAACTAAATGAAAATGAAAACAAACCACAACAAAACCAGTGGAATATACTAGAAGGTAAATTCATAGCTCCAAGTACTTATATGAATAAAAGGAAAGAAAGCGCAAATAAAAGACTTCATGACATGTTGTGGAATAGTACTTAACTGGGCAAAGATGTGATGTATTTGTTTATGCTGCAGAATATTACTTTAATGATATGAAGTGTTACATTTGTTTATGTTGCCTTTGTTAGCTGTGTAAAGATGTGTTATGTTTGTTTATGTTGCAATTGTTTAGTAATATAAAGATATGTATGTTGCATTTGTTTCACACTGCCTGCCTAAGGTACCAGACTGTCTGATAAAAACATTAATGGTCAATAACTAAGCAGGAAATGGACAGGCAGGACAGAGAATATATGTGGAAGAAGAGAGACAAAAGAGAGAATAAGCGAGGAAGACAGCGAGATGCCCAGAGCTAGAAGCCCGGAAGCCTGCTAGCCAGACATGAGAAGCAGTGAAAGTAAGATATACAGAAGGATAGAAAGGGGAAAAGCCCCAAGACAAAGCATAGCTGAAGAGAAACAAGGTAATTTAATTTATAGCAAGAAATGAGCCTAAGGTAGAGAATCATAACTAACACTAAGTCTCCACATCATGATTTGGGAGCTGGTTGGTGGTCCAAAAGAAAGCCATTTACAATGATGCAATACAGCAATTTGGAAAAACAAGAACAAACCAAATCCAAATGCAATCAATGGCAAGAAACAATAAAATGTAGAGCAGAAATTAATGAAAAAGAAATTAAAAGGACATTCAAAGAATCAAGAAACCTAAGAGCTCATGCTTTGGGATAACAAATAAGATTGACACACCTTTGGCCCAACTAACAAAAATAAACCTATGAGAAACCCAAATTAAGAGGATCAGAAATTCACAGGGAAATAGTATGAAAGGATACAATGAACATCAAAATATAATTTAAAAAAATCTGTACTTCATTAATTTGAACAGTGTAAGAAAATGGATGAATTCTTAGATTCAATCAAAAACACAAAAATTAAACCAAGATGAAATCAACAAGATAAAAAGACTCTGAACAATGAGGGCATTTCAATAGTATTAAATATTTTAATGAAAATAACAATAGTAATAAAAATTCTTTCAGCTAAAAATGTACAGGCTAGGTGAATTCACAGGAGAATTCTATAAGACTTTTAGAGAACAGCCACAACCACTCTTCCTTAAACTATTAAAAAATGAAAAGGAAAAATACTCCCTATATCCTCCAAGGAAGCTAGTGTCTCTCTGATACAAAAGATAAGGCAAACACACAACGAAAAGATAACAATAGGTACATATCCCTGATAAACATAGACTCCAATGCCTCAATAAAGTACTTGCAAATAGAATACAGACATGAACCAGAAAGGTTATCCATCATGACCAAGTAGACTTTATCCTGAAATGCAGGGATGTTTCAAATTAAGGAAGCCAATAAATGTAATAAATGATATAAATGGACTAAAATGCAGAAATCACATGATCATTTCAACAGATGAAGAAAAAGCCTTTGAGAAAATTTAACATGGTTTGACCATAAATGTCCTAGATAATGTATGGATGAACATAACCTACCTTAACATAATAAAGGTATATATGAGAAACACAGTCAACTAAAACCAAAACAGAGAGAATCTTGAAGCAAGTCAGCTGGAGTCATTTGGAATGAGACAGTGTTGTCCATTATACCCACTCAGTTATATTGTTCTAAGCTCTAAATATGAGCTGGAGGAATATGGTAAGAGAAGGAAATTAAAGGACTACAAATGAATAAGTAAAATGTCCCTATTTATAACATGGGATACCCCAAAATTTCTACCAGAAAACTTATAAAAATTAGCTAATTCAGCAATGTGGCAGGATACAGAATCATCTTGCACAAATTAACAGCTTTTTCTATACACAGATAATGAACATACAAAGAATGAAAGGATGAACACAATCTCATTTACAACCCTTAAAGAATATTAAATAAGAACAAACCTAGGGCTGGAAAGATGGCTCAGAGGTTAAGAGCACTGACTGCTCTTCCAGAGGTCCTGAGTTCAATTCCCAGCAACCACATGGTGGCTCACAACCATCTGTAATGAGATCTGGTGCCCTCTTCTGGCCTGCAGTCATACATGCTGTATACATAATGAATAAATAAATAAATAAATCTTTAAAAAAAAAAGAACAAACCTAATTAAGAAAGGGAAGGACATCTGTAATGATAGTGAAGACACTAGAAAATGAAAAAACATCTCATACTCACAGATTGGTAGACTTAATAATATGAAAATGACCATTTTACATAAAGCTATTTAGTACAATCTCAACTAACACCCCTATATTATTCTTCATACAAATTGAAAATTTTATCCTAAAACTCACACGGAATCACAAAAGACCCCAGACAGGGAAAAATAATCTGGAACAAAATGAACAGTTCTGGAGAGATTAGCATTCCGTATATATTATGTATATACATATATCACAGAGCAGTAGTGATAAAAATAATATGGTACTGGCAAAAGAACAGATATTAAAACTAATGGAAGTAAATTGAACACCCAAACATGAGTACATGTAACTTCATATTTATCACCTCACAAAGGTGCTAAAAATATAAGCTGGAGATAAGAAAACATCTTCAACAAATGGTCTTGGGAAAGGTGGATATCCATGTGCAGAAGACTGACATTAGACTTGTATTTATCACCTTGCAGAAATATTAACTACAAATGAATCAAAGACTATAACCATGAAATCTAAATCACAGAAACTGCTAGAAGACATCATATGCAGTACACTATATGACATATGGGGAAGAATTGACTTTCTGAACTTACTTGTCCAACAAATTAGGCCTCTGGAAGAGGCATATTGCCTTGGTTGTTTATGTTCATGTTTTTGTTCAGGCACTATGCATCTGGAGTTAAGATGCTTGACGTGTAGATATCTTGTCTTGTCTTTGTTGAGTGGTTGTTCTATTCTTGTTTGCAATTCCCAGATATGGGTCCTAGCCCATTCTTGGTAGAAAATGGTTCTGCAGTTCATCAGGAGTTACAAAGAAATTAAGATAGGCTGAGTCCCAGCCTAGTGTATCCTCAGTTGGTCCTTGGTAGATAGTAGTTCTCAGGGGCTGGGAGAGTCAGAAAGGAATGGAAATGTTTAGAATGAAAGACTGAAGGGATCAAAGGGAAAGAACTATGGGGACACCAGATCTGGTGAAACTGAGGTTTTAAAAAGCTAAGTTCCTAGCCCAAATACATTATGGTTTCTGAATATAAATTCCAAATTTTATATAGAGTTATATGATTTAAAGTGTCTATTTTGTTCCTGAACCATACTTTTTACCAAATTCAACTATATTTATGTTTTGGGAATACACACACACACACACACACACACACACACACACACACACACACATTTATTACACACACATATGTGTAGTTGTTAATCATATTGGGGATATAGCTCAGGGGTAAAGCACATGCATGATGTCCTGTTTTTAATTCCTAGTACCACAGAAAATGAAGAGAATGAAGTAACTACAGTCCTCATTAATAAAAAGATTCATTTTGGTGAGTGACTGTTCTCCTAGGCAGTCACAGCCTAGCGGCACAACCCATGCTCCCATACTCCCACCCATTGCAGCCCCTATTGCGGGCCAGCAGGCAAGACTCCTGAAGGCAGGCCTGACTACCTCCCATTGGACCTTGTAATCAACAAGCCCTACTCTGTCCCCCAAACCCAGCCATCTCCTGAGAACACAGCTGCTCCCTGAGACACAGACTCTGCCAGCTCTGATTGGACCACAAGGTGAATGACTGTTCTCCCAGATGATCACCCCAGCCTCTGGGTCCTAGGCTCAGGGGCATAACCCATACCCCCTACCCACACATTGCAGCCCTGTTGCAGGCCAGCAGGCAAGACTCTTGAGGGCAGGCCTTCCCAGCACCACCCCACATTAGACCCTGCAATCTATAAGTCCCCACTCTGTCCCCCAAATCCAGCCATTTCCCCAAGACCTCAGCAGCTTCCTGAGACACAAACTCAGCCAGTACAGATTGGACCAAGGGCAGCTAACCCAGACACAGACACCATTTGCACCAACTGAAGGATAAAATGGATAGATGCCAGTCCAAGAATACACTCAAAAACATAAAGAGCAATATGGCAGCACCAGAACCTAGCAGTTCTGCTACAGCAAGACTTGGACATCCAATGTAGAAGAAGCAGAGAACAAAGACATTAAAAATGATTTTGTGAAGATGATAGACATCTTTAAAGAGAAAATGAAAAATTCCTTTAAAGAAATCAAGGAAAAACCAAAAATTGGAAGAAATCAATCAAAATCAAGAAAACCAAGAAAAAGCAATCAAATAGGCAAAGGAAACAGTTCAAGATTTGAAAATTGAAATAGAGGTAACAATGAAGACACAAACCGAAGGAATGCTGGAAATGAAAAATCTGAGTAAACGAACAGGAACTACCAATGCAAGCATAGTCAACAGAATGCAGGAGATGGAAGAGAGAATCTCTGGCACTGAAGATACAATAGAGAAAATAGACTTGTTGGTCAAAGAAAACATTAAAGGCAACAAAGTCATAACACAAAACAATCAGAAAATCTGGGATACCATGAAAAGATCAAACCTAAGAATAATAGGAATAGAAGAAGGAGAAGAATACCAGCTTAAAGGCAGAGAAAATATATTCAATAAAATTATAGAGTAAAACTTGCCCAACCTAAAGAAGGAAATGCCTATGAAGATACAAGAAGCATACAAAACACCAAATAGACTAGACCCCCCAAAACGTCCTCTTGCCACATAATAATCAAACCACTAAACATACAGAATAAAGAAAGAATATTAAAAGCTGCAAGGGGAAAAGGCCAAGTAACATATAAAAGCAGACCATCAGAATAAGATACCAGACTTCTCAATGGAGATTCTGAAATCTAGAAGGTCTTGGATAGACATTATGCAGACACTAAGACACCATGGATGCCAGCCCATACTATTATACCCAGAAAAACTCTCAATCACCATAGACAGAGTAAACAAGATATTCCCTGACAAAACCAGATTTAAACAATACCTATTCACAAATCCAGCCCTACAGAAAGCACTAGAAGGAAAAGTCCAACCTAAAGAAATTAGATACACCCACAAAAATACAGGTAATAGATAATCCCACACCAAAAATACTAAATACTAACACTACACTACCACAAAAAATTACAGGAATTAACAATCACTGGAAATTAATATTCTTTAATGTCAGTGGACTCAATTTGCCTATAAAAAGACACAGGCTAACAGAATGGATACAAAAATAGGATCCATCCTTGGCCGGGCGGTGGTGGCGCACGCCTTTAATCCCAATACTCGGGAGGCAGAGCCAGGTGGATCTCTGTGAGTTCGAGACCAGCCTGGGCTACCAAGTGAGTCCCAGGAAAGGCACAAAGCTACACAGAGAAACCCTGTCTCGAAAAACAAAAACAAAAACAAAACAAAAAAAATAGGATCCATCCTTCTGCTGTATCTAATGCCTTTTTTTCTTATTAAGAAATTTTCTATTCATTTTGTATACCAACCACAGATCTCCTTCTCCTCCCTGCTCCCACCTGCTAGCCTTTCCCCACCCCATCCCCCATTCCCACATCCTCCATGGCAAGACCTCATATGGGGAATCAGCAGAGTCTGGTACATTCAGTTGAGGTAGGTCAAAGCCCTTCCCCCTACACCAAGGCTGTGTAAGGTGTCCCACCATAGGCACTGGGCTCTAAATAACCTGCTCATGCAGGAGGGACATATCCTGATTTCATTGCCAGGGGGCCCCTTAAGCTGGTCAAGCTAAACAACTGTCTGGCCAATGCAGAGGGCCCAGTCTAGTCTAATGGAGGCTCCACAACTATTGGTCCACAGGAGCACACAGCATAGCACCTATTGTTCTGAAATTCCCTAGTTTTCACTGACAAGTGCATTTGTCTCTCAGTGAAACATAGTAACTTTAAACGTTCTGTTTTATGTGATATCAACATCATGTGGCTATGATTTTCTTTGACATTTACTCTTTGGGAATTCCTTCCAAAATTATGCTATGACATATCATGCAAGTGAGAAATTCAAGACAATTTAAAAATCGAAAATATTTGTTGAACTTACATCTGTAGTAACCACTATCATAATTAAGAGTATCTACTATCAATGATTATGTTATATCACTAATACTAAATTACATCAAATTATATATTTCATAGAGCATCATACCATTGTTTATGAAATCTGAGTACTTTGTATTTATATTATCTATACTTGAGTACATTTTCCTATTGAACAGTTCCAGGAGAAAGCTCATAAATTGAATGTAACTCATTTAATGCAATTATACATAGACAGAAAGATAGATAGATGTCAGATGATAGATAGATAGATAGATAGATAGATAGATAGATAGATAGATAGATAGATAGATACACACATACATATCAACAGTTAATGAAAACAGGGGCAACAAATATGAAAAAAGGAGGGAGAGGTATATTTGACAGCTTGGAAGGAGGAAGGATAAGGGGGAAATATGTAATTATACAATAATCTCAAAAAATAAAAAATAATTAACAGCAGAGTGAATGCATTTAACAGGTGTAAATTAAATGCAAACAAACATATTTTGTTCACATTATTTTTGGTTCCTCATTGTTTGATTTCCTCATCCTTTTCATAGTGAAATGATAATGTCCATAACTGGATTGTAGAGCGAATGTAGATTCCAAAATGGAATATATATTTTCTATTTGGAAAAAGATAGACAGTTTCTAGAGTTGTATGACGTTGATTCCTTCAAAGAAATTAGAGTGTAATTGATGTCATTGAGGTGAGTCTCTGTGGTGAAAGTGCTAAGTGTTTAAAATTATGCTTTATCCTACTGAAATGTAATAATATCAAGTGAGACTTTCAAATACATGTCTATACATGTGGGCCTGTATATTACATAATTGTCAAATATATGTAAATATAGTGAATAACACCCAAATAGAGGAATAATCCAAATCCTATGTACAGAAAAATATTTTCTCCTTCTTCCTCCATTAATGGCAGCCACTCCTTAGAGACTGGGAGAACACTGACCAATTTGGGTAATGAGGTCTGAATGGGATTTCATGGGCCACAGAAAGACAATAACTAGCCTTGCTAGTCATTCTGCTCAGTAGCTCATTAGTTATGAAGATCTGTGTCTCTTCAGCTACAGCCCTCTGCACTGAGAAAAACCTCTTTGTAATCATATCCATCTTTAGGACAGAGATTGATTAGTCACTGGGTGCAGGAAATGGAGGGATCTTCAGATCTGCACTTCATTGTTACAGCCCATCAAGGAAGAAGCCCAATCCAGTAAGTAGTAGTATTAGTAGAAATATGATAATTATTGATTTGTCATCATGAGCCTCATGGGTAGGAGAATGCCAATATGAAACAACTATAATTATGACGAATTTTATGTTTTTGTTTTTAGTTGTGGTAAAGTAAATGAAACTTACTCAGAAATTCCATTGTGCCTACAATATTTTACTTTCTCTAGATGTTTAATCCACAGCAAAAGAAAATAAGATTTTTCTGGAAATAAGATTTACAGCACAAATGGTCCTGTAAGAAGAAGAGTCACTTTAATGCAATTTTCTATTGGATCTTAAGTGAGGTGGTGAAATATATGTTTGTTCTTCATTCCTTGGGCTTAATTGTCCCGTAGTGAAAAGTAGTCACATTACTGTGGAGTTACAGAACATAAAGATTATAGTAGTTTTAACTACTCCAGGTATTAACATACAAATTACATACATATAATTACAAATAATGTAATTATAGTCCTCACAAGTGAGGTTGTTTTATATTGGCATTCTCCTATCTGGAGTAGTTTTATTAAAATAAAAATGAATGAAAAATCTTTACACTGGCTTGTCTCTTTTTGAAAACAGGATCTTATACCAGGGGGGTATTTTCAGGTTCCTTGAAGGCTAAATAGTCACTGCAATTTTACTATGGAAAGAGATTCCTTGATTTCTACTCTGTTTTTGCTGAATATCTTCTTAGATCTCCAAAGAAGGCTAAAACTTGCACCAGCACAGACATGATAGGAAAGTCACTCTCAGATAAATAACGTTACAGTTATCCACAATTGTCCTCAACACTTTAGGACTTCTATAGAGCTTTTCACATCTTATTTATTATCATATCAGCATAAAAAATCTCAAGCAGATATACACTATCAGTTCTGGACTAGATTAATACTTAAGATACTAATCATACTTACAGAATACATCAGCCACATTCTGAAGGGTTGTTAAGATCTCAGGAAATCTCAAATATTTCAATCCATGGAGCATGTCTTAGAGATAGGCAAGGCAATTTCATTTTGCATATTATTAGATCCACTAACATTTTTTTTGTCCTGTAAGAAGGAGCCATTAAAATGATTGGAAGAGATGCGGCACCACAATAGAAACTGTCCTTCTCTGTGTCACAGCAGGTGCATAATTTCTGTGGCTTCAGCACAGTCCTCTCCTTTCTTTACTTCCATCTTTTCAGGAATATTTGATGGAATCAGAATAGCAAATTATTGTGTTTATATCCTGGGCATCTAGCAATTATTTTTCATCTAATTACATAGGCACTCGTCAGTTACTAAAAAAACTAGAATTTTGCTTAGAGGAAAAAGGAAAAGGTAACAATGCAAGAAAATGGAAACACATTTTTAAGCTACACTTTCTATTTTTTTTGGAAAGTTTTACGCATGCCTATAATGTGTTTTATCAATTCCATTCCCTTTTCCTACCCTTCAATTCCTTCCCAAGCATCCATCTCATTCCCATACCCACTTCATGAATTTTTCAAACTTCTCAGTCTACCTAGTGCTGCCAGTGTGAGTACGACTGTAGGATAATCCATTGGAGAGTCAAGAGCCTAAATATTTGCTGGATTAAAATGAATACCTAAATACTCATGAATTAGTTCAGTTCTCAAAAATCATCAAAAAAAAGCTTCTTTTACAGTTGGTAGTGGTTAATACAGGAAATCATGACTGGTCAAACTACAGAGAATACAAGACTGTGGGTTGCTCAGGCCTAAACAAACTACATTTCTTTTCATGTTTTAGCTCATTTAAACTGTGGTCTCTATGAAGTTGGAGTTTGTATAGCTATCACTATCTTTATTTTTCCAATCTCCAGCAATGATCACTATTTATTAAATCTCAGATTTCTCTTATTCATCACACATGCTATCTAAGTGGCTTTTATTCTTCCTGTTTCCACTGGTGAAAGAGATAGAAAGGTTAGACATATTCTAATCAGCATGGGATTTCTAAAGCAGGATGGAAACATTTATGCTATGCCTCTAATCCTGAGACAATATGTCCTCTATTGGAGGTTAGTGGAACTATTACTTACTATTAAAATGACATTTCTAGGTTTGTTATCAAAACCCAATAGTTAAGATATCAGGTATGTTATGTTGTTACATCTCATGAATGAGACGATATGGGTAGATACAATGACTTTCTTCAATCCAGAAAACAAATGTTGATTACTACTAGCAACATTCTGTAGTCATGCATTGTTCCACAACAGACAACGTCTACTAACAACCTATGTCTTGTTTGGAAATCCTCACTCACGTGGCATGGGCAGGCACAAAACCTTGCAAAGAATTTCTTAATAATACAAACCCACTACCTAAGTGAGATATGGCACAGGTAACATTTGTTCCTTAAACTGTTTTACCTAGGCAAAAGTACTTGACTGAAAGACTTACAACCATGTCTTAATGTAATTATGACACTTTACAGAGGATATATTAAATATTTGGTAGTCATACTTCTAGGCCAGCATGGACTGTAGGTCAAAAGTGTATCTTGACAACATTTATGGGGTAAATGAGGTGGAGGGAAGAAGCAAGTGCCAGTGAGCTGATATCATTTTCTTAGACAAATAAAATATGTAAATTGTTTAAATTTTTTCTCAATCAGCAAATAACAGCACTGTAACACACTCAAAGCATGTTTCATGGTTATTGTTTCCACCATCTCCTCAGGCTCTGCTACATTTGTTTCGCTTGCCGCTTCCCAGACAATATTCTGTTGCTGTTTATGACACATGTCCTTTTGCCTGCTCTCCATCTTCTTCCTCAAAAAATATTTCCCGCTTTTGGTCTCCTTCCTAGAACTACAGATTTTAGCTGCAATCACACCTTTTAGAATATATACACATATACATTTTAGGCTCTAATCCATACAAAAGGGAGAATGTGTGATCCTCTTTTCTTTCTGAAATTGGGATACCTGACAACATATAGTACCTATAGATTAATTCAATTAGTTTTCTACTTCATCAAAGGGTAATGGTAATACTTAATGTCTGTATTTTGAATAAGGTGCATTTTACTATGATCATAGAAAATTTAACATTAAGGGTCTTTAGCTTTCCAACATCTGTCCAGTGTCTTATATTTAAAGATGTGGATAGAGGTAGCTGGATACAAATGAAAACAGTCATAATTTCAGAGGTGAGATTATTGTAGCTCAGAAATATTAATGTATATTCTGAACATAGTATGAACCATTGACTTATAGATGCTTGTACTGAAACTATCTATATATTATTGAAAGCCTGATTTGTGTTTACTTCTCAACTATTTTACAAGGCAACCAAGGATTATAAAAAGTCAAAACATAACGTGTGATTCAGAATTCCATCTCATGAGTCTCTCAGAAGATCCAGACCTGCAGCCCATCCTCTTTGGACTGTTCCTGTCCATATACATGGTCACAGTGCTTGGGAACCTGCTCATCATCCTAGCTGTCAGTAATGACTCCCACCTCCACACACCTATGTACTTTTTCCTTGCCAACCTCTCCTTTGTTGACATCTGTTTTGTCTCTACCACAATCCCAAAGTTGATTGTGAACATTCAGTCACACAGTGAAGTCATCACTTGTGTAGGCTGCCTGACACAGATGTCCCTATTTATATTGTTTCTAGTTATGGATGACATGCTTTTGACTGCAATGGCCTATGACAGGTATGTGGCCATCTGTCACCCCCTGCATTATCCAGTCATTATGAAATCTCGCTTCTGTGTTTTCTTAGTTTTGGTATCTTACTTTATTAGCCTTGTTGGCTCCCAGTTGCATAATTTGATTATCTTACAATTTACCTACTTCAATAGCATAGAAATTTCTAATTTCTTTTGTCATCCTTCTCAAGTTCTTAATATTTCCTGTTCTGATACTTTTACCAAAAACGTAGTGACATATTTTGTTGGTGCTATATTTGGTTTTCTTCCGGTGTCAGGAATCTTCTTTTCCTACTACAAAATATTTTCCTCCATTATGAAGATCTCTTCATCAGGTGGACAGTATAAAGCCTTCTCTACCTGTGGGTCTCACCTGTCTGTTGTCTTCTTATTTTATGGAACAGGCATTTGGGAGTATCTTGGTTCAGCTCTGTCACACTCTCCCAGCAATGGCATCATGGCCACATTAATGTACACTGTCATCACCCCTATGCTGAATCCCTTCATCTATAGCCTGAGGAACAGGGATTTTGTTAGTGCTTTGAAGAGAGTCTATAGGAAGAAAGTTTAAACTTAGGCATTGTGTCTTCATGTGGGAAATAAGTTAGGATATACTCAAACATTTAATATTTAAAACTTTCTTTAAATCCACCCTTGTATTTTTCCAGATACTTGGAATGCTAATAAATGTTACAAATTGAATGTGCTTTTTAAAAATATAGTTATAGTAACCCTAAAAGTTAAAACACATATGTTCCTCTTATAACCTTCACTCCTTTGAATCTTCTATAGGTAAGTTGATTCTCTTTGAAACATATTTAACTTCTTGAAGTGTTACATAGTTGAACTGTTGAAACCTAACTATTTTCAGTTGAATAATTAGAATATCTGCAACTTCTATATATTCTAAATTTCTCCATGGCTATTCAAACATTTCATGAACAACATCACTTTTTCCTAATGATATTAAATAAGTAATTATACTTCATAGTTTCTTAGAAAGGTTACCACATTTAAGTTTTCCCAATAATATAACCATGTTAACCAATATTTGTTGCTCATTATATTATTTCTTCTCTTTGTAGACCTTTTAATTTTTTCCCGAATCTAAAACTTTCAATAATCTCTACCTTGATGTTTCCTGACCCTTAGGAGCATGAATTGTACTTTAGACACACCGACAGGAATTAGTCTCCCATGATTATTTCACCTCTGCATTTTGACAACTGGTTTTCTTTTACAGTCCCAAATTTTCATGTGAGTTATTGATAAGGTAGTCCACCAGACTCCCCAAACAATATAGACTATTACAATCACCCTTAGTTACCTCTTAGTTTCACAATAATGTACCAATTAGTGTGGATCTATACTCTTTTTCAGAATTAAATGCAATTCTCCTACAGTCCAATTCCTAATAGAATTCCATATGAAGTGCACAGTCTCTCTATATTCATTGCTATTTTTTCTTTTTCCAATTATTCATCAAGATATTCTATTCTTCTCTTTCTAAATTATGTGAAGTCTCCTTTGTCTCCCTCTACAAAGTTTCCTACATTCCTCATTCAAACTGAGTTCTACCCTTTTACAATAAGTTTACCACAGCAATAACCCAACTCCACATTTTTACTATTAGTTCCTACCTTATTACTGTCACCAAGTAAATACCATAGACATCTTAAGGATTATAGGATTTATTTATCCTGTGCCTTTAGAGAACACACTGCATCAAGTAAATTAATGCATGGAAGAGTTGTGCAATGCTGGGTAGGAGGTCTGTGTAGCTGTCAATATCCATATATTGGATGATTAGAAAACAGATAGTGGGATCAGAAGTAAAACTGACATGCAAACCTCAAAGGCTCATGTTGGAGAATAATCCTTTTCTACACTGTGAAGAAAGGTTACTTAGATTGGTTGAACAAAGAGCCAAACAGCCAGTAGCTAGGCAGAATTTTTGATCGGAAAAAATGCTGGGATGAAGTTGGAGTCATGAGCCAGACCTGGAGGAAGCAGGAAAGTAACATGTGCAGTACAGAGTAAAGGTAATAAAGCCATGTGGCAGAGAGTAAATTAATAGACATGGGTTAATATAAGTAATAAGAGCTGGTTAGACACACACCTATCGGTCAAACTTTCATAATTAATAAAAAAAACTCCATGTGGTTATTTGGAAGCTGGCAGGTGGGAGAGAATAGTCTGCCTATATATGGCACCAAACATCTGGCCACAAATACCCACATAAGGCCCAAGAAAGCTTTAAAAAAGTTCAGAACACAGAATCAAATGCAGCTTCCTGTTGACCATGGTCTCTCAGGTAGGCTTTGTGTTATTGGCACACAGAGGCATGGTTCTTTTAAGAGAGACCCTGCTACAAAGCACTTGAATGGGGTTTATGAGCATTGGGCAGGATGCTACTTGGTAGCATAAGACTAGGTAGAAACACCTACAGCAGCACAGACACAGAAACTCCTGAGACCTGGGACAGTAAACATGGCTCTTGTTGGTATCTCTACCATGAGGCTAGGCTCTCGGGGAACTGAGGTGGGCAGAGCCAGTCACCAGCACTCCATGAGCTAAGCTGCATGGTAGTTTAAGATTTAGCTCATGCAGACATAAAACAGGTTAAGATGGAAAAAACCCCTCTAAATAGGTTATAGTGTGTTTAACAATGTGCACAGGCTTAAGAAAGAAAAAGAAAAAGAGTATTGACAGTTGTAAAAATAGTTAAAAATAATACAGTAAAGTCTTAAAAAAGAGTAAAGTAATAATAAAAAGAACAAGCCATGGAGAGATGGAAATATACAGGGAGTCTGGATCTTCTATGTTGTTGTGCTAACTCTGAATATTTTTTAGTGCTGATAAAACAAATGACAGTTGCTGAGAGACATAGGATTGTGAAACAGACTACTGAAATAAACCAACTTAGATGCTTTAAGAATGCATAAACTTTAAAATGGAACTCAAAATAATGTATTGCTTTGGGGAAGAGATTGTGCTTTTGTTTCCATAGGAACTAAAAGGCTGTGGATTCATTCAGGTTGATAGAGATCAGATTTGATCAGGGAAGACCCCCTGAAAATCCTAGTTACAGACATAAAGAAATAAACCTGAAATAACTATAAGACAGGTGACATATATTTTACCTGCTCAAACATAAAACAGAAAATAACCTTTGGCTGGCCTGTTGTTCACAATGCACAGTCCATACTTGTGTTAATGCAGATATGTATGTTACCTATGAAAGTTTATGTGTTTTCAGAGCAGGGGGACTGGACACTAATGAAAATGGGTGGCCCACATGATCCAGCCTCTCAGATGCCCCTGTTACAGTTTCCTCAGAGTTCTGCACCCAGAACAGCTTCAAGGTTGCTGGCTAAGATGGTCCAGTCTCACATACTATTCTAGCCAGTACTTAACCATTATTCTAATTTTCTCAGGGTCCTCTGAAGATTCCAATGCACCCAGACAACAGGAATCTGTCTAGAGAACACAATGCTCACTTTCTTAAAAGATGGGGAGTGTAGTTTTTGATCATTCAGTGGGTTATGGATGTTAGTCATTGTTTGGGGGACTGGTGAGCTTTGCCAAGATAAGGCATGACAGTCCTTCAAAATTCCTGCTTCACAGAAGAATCTGTCAGATATTCTATGTCTGTATGCTGAAGACTGGATTCCCCAATGTTGTAGAGGTACCTTGGATGACTGTCCAGGCAGCCAGATGTCTGTCATTTCTATAGGCTTGGAAGTAGCCTGTACTTCATTTCTTGTTTACTCAGGTAATATTATATCCTTCCGAAGTCTTTGATGGAGTTGAAGACTAGGTAGTTATAGTTGTAGTTTTCCTTCGATACGATAGAAGATAAATTAGGTACAAAACTTTGGACTCACCAAAAGAGGATAGATAATGGAGTATTTTCTCCAAATATGCAAAGTGAAGTTGGACTGGACATTGTGAATGTGATTCTTGCTTGATGATTGTTCTTATTGTATATGGTTTCATTTGTTAAAGTTAATACTTTTCCTTTCTATTTTGACAATATCTGATAATTGTTTTTATTGTATATAGTTTTACTATGTTAGAGTTAAAACCATTGCTTATTTAGACAAAAGGGGGAAACGCTGTGGAATAATCTTTTTTTGTACACTGTGAAGATATATGTCTCTGGTCAATAGCTAGGGAGAATTTTGGGGGCAGAAAGAATGCTGGGATGAAGGAATAGTTGGGAGCCAGACACAGAGGAAGCAGGAAAGCAGCATGGGTAGGACAATGTAATGAAACCATGAGGCAGAAAGTAAATGAATAGAACTTCATTAACTTAAGTTATAAGAGCTAATTAGAAAAAAGCCTATGCTATCAGCCAAGCTTTCATAATTAATAAAATATCTCTATGTGGCTATTTGGGAGCTGTCACTAAGACCGAAAAGTTTGTCTACAGGCTCACCTATGCTGGTCTACATACACCTGTCAGATGTCATGCTTGCAAAGTTACACAACCTCCCTACTCAACACTACCAGGTAGGTACAAATATTTCAAGCATATAAAACTATGTGTGAATCCTCTGTCCCAAACTCTTAATAGATGCAGAAAAATATAAATATAAATATCAGCAAAGTGCTTGCTTGGAATGGATAGAAGTGCACAATTTTGTTACCAATATTTTGCCATAAGAAAACTGCACAAAAAAATCAAATGAATCTCTAGAAACTCCTTTTTAAAAATACATTCTGTGGCTGGGCGGTGGTGGCGCACGCCTTTAATCCCAGCACTCAGGAGGCAGAGCCAGGCGGATCTCTGTGAGTTCGAGGCCAGCCTGGGCTACCAAGTGAGTTCCAGGAAAGGCGCAAAGCTACGCAGAGAAACCCTGTCTCGAAAAACCAAACAAAAAAAAAATACATTCTGTGTTATTTTATAAACTACTTATTTTTATAGGGCTTTTTCATATATCAATCAGTTTGGTATATATACCCACACCCTCCTCCTTCTTCTCTCCCATCATTCTGATCCAATCCTTTCTTGCATTTGCAATTCCTAGTGTTCCATCACTCCTCTTTCATATTACATGTGCCATGGGAGGTTGTCAGCTATACATAAACTTAAACATATATGAGAATAGGAAATCTTAATTGAGAAAATGCCTCCACAAATTTGGCCTCTAGGTGAATCTGTGGGGGTGATTTCTTGATTAATGGTTGATGCAAAAGTTTCCAGATAACCTGGGATGCTGCCAGCTCTGAGAAGATGGACTTGGATGGCATGTGGAAGCAGACTAACAAGCTATTAGGGGACAAGCCAGTCAGCAATGTTCCATCATGACTTCTGCTTCAGTTCTTACCTACAGATTTGTGATGTGAAGTCCTTCCCTTACTTTCTTTTCATATTGGACTATAATTGTAAGCTCTACGTTTGAGTCATTGTGAAGTCTACTGTTGAGTTATTGTGTTTCATCACAGCAATAAAAATCTAACTAAAACAAATGTGTTCTACTATCCCTACAAGTGGACATGCACTAATCTACGAGTATAATGATAAATCCTTCAGACTAGCATAGTGACTCCATTGGGGGTCAAATGACCCTTTCACAGGAGTAATCTAAACCATGAGAAAACAAGTTTCAGATGGTCTTAGGAACTGAGACACCTCTCCTAGATATGTCTCCAGGCAGGTCTGTCCATTTGCTGATATGCCCATATATAAGTACCCTGCATGATGACATCATTGAACCAACTCCATCATGTGCATCCTGAAAAATACAGGTGTATGTGACAGGGTTGGTACCATAATGTACTTGTGTAGACTAGTCACTCATGTGTAGTAGAGAGTAGCTAATGTGTTATCAAGGGTAAACACTTCAAGAATTATAATTACTGGGTAAATGTAAAATCATGTACTGCGAAATCATTAAGTACTACAAAAAATCTGTACCATGGGAACTTAATCTGGATGCTGATCTGTCTTTTTATATTCAGCTGTAGTTGATGTGAATATGCCCTCATTGTAATGGTTAGAGGTATGTAAAAACAACAACACAGAGAATGATAAGTCATAGGAGACTTTAGTGAACTCCATTGACTGAAGTATGTCATGTATCATCTTTTGTATTACCAAAGCTATTGTTATATATTATTTTACTAGAATACCATATTATGCCAGTGGATCATGTAGAGGAGAAACTTAGAAAAGATAATATAGTGAGGAATTTTTACAGTATGTTTTTACCTCATTAATTACATCAGGAATTGGAAAACTCCAATGTGTTATTTGTTTTGAAGTTCTATCAGCTGAATCTATAATGCTGAACAAACTAAAACGCCATTTTGATAGCATGCACCTGAGCTTTGCTACCAAGGATACCAACTATCTTAGAAGCAAAGCTTCACTTAGCACTAATGGCAAATACCACAAACAAAATGTAGCATCTTGTAGTGGGTGGCTGTTTGAGCCATGCCCTGAAGCAACACCCCTACTGAGGTAGCAGGTAGCTGATATACCTGCCTATGACCTTGAGGTACATGCCTCTGGGGTGTGGCTGCTGGGGGACCCTTAAGACCTGCAATGCATGTATGCTCCCTCTCTTCACTACATCATGGTTTTAGATGCTGGTATGGACCAGGGCAGAGCTTGCCAGAGAAGCGTATTGGACTGTGCCTCACCATTCCAGGATCCTGTGACAAATTTCTCTATTCTGTCTTGTGAATTAACTCCCAAATAAATTCCTTTGATCATTAAACAGGTTCTGTGGATTGCTAGTGATATAATCCCATTAGCATCCATCAAAGTTTCACATTTGATGGCAATCAAAATCACTGGAGCTATGATACCTCACACAATCGCTGCAGATTTATTGTTGCCAGTGGTCAAAGACATTATTTGAGTTATGATCAGAGATGAATTTGTTACACAATTGAGTGTAATTTCGTTATCTAACAACACTGTCTGCAGAAGAATAAGTGACGAGTTTGTTGATATTCTTGAGCAAGTAGTCCAAGAAATTATATCTGCTTCACTTCCAACATTTACTATCTAGTTTGATAAATCTACAGAAGTCGCAGCTGTCCACAGTTACAGGTTTACATGAGGTATATTATGATGGCAATTTAAAAATGTGTTTCCTTTTTGTAAACCTCTTGAAAAACATCTATGGCACATAATGTATTTGACAGAGTTGATGCATTTAGAGAGAGCATAAGGTCTCTTGGGAAAAGATTTGCTGTGTTTGCACAGACAGTGCTCTGGATATGCTAGGTTGCCAATCTGGATTTCAATGTTTCGTACTGAATCATCAAAAGTTATCAGAACTCACTGTATGATTCATTTGCAAATATTAGCATTAAAAATATTGCCACAAGAGTTACAAGAAGTAATAAAATACACTTCAGGTTTACGTTCTGTGAGAAAATATCCTTATAAAAATATTCAGTGTCACCCAATGGTATTCATCCTAGTTCAGCATTAACATAACTTTTTTATATACAAATAATTTGTGAGAGTTTTCTGATATGAAAGATTTTTCTGTCATATATAGATATTTTACTTTAAATCATTAAACCCCCTTTTAAATTAAAATACTAAATTCAACTTACCTATTGTATAAAAACATGAAAAATTTATATTACTTAAGTTAAACATTGATTGTAGGCATTGAAAAAGAACAATGACTTGGTTACCCCTGAGGAGTCATTTTTGATAACCTTGCAGATTCTTTCGAAGTTATTAGATTATCTGGTGTCTAGGTTGAAATTGAAATTGACTCACCAATATACTAAGAATAAGTTACATTTTGCTGAGGTTATTCGTATGTATTTCTCTCTCTAATATCTTATTGTGCAAGCTGTATTTTAAGCCTCATAAATACTTAATAAACTTGCAATTTTGCCATTAATGAAAAATGTGAACTTTTTTTTGCAAATATAAAAGCTATGCCTTTCCTGTTTGACTTCAGAATATTGCCTGACAAATCTATTGATTGGCTTTGTCAAGGTTTTCTAAATCAACTTTTCATATTACTGATTCTTTTTATTAGCTGTGTTATTCATGGGAAAAACTAACATTCATGATGCCAACCTCATATGAAATTGAGCCTTTCCTCTCTAAAGCCACATGAAATGAATGAAGGCTTTAATACATTTATTGAAGATTGAACCAAAGAAGGTATTAATTTGAGGTAAAAAAAATCTGTAATATACACTCCTCAAAATCTGAAATATTGGCAATATAATCATGTTTATATAGGATATAATCACACCATAGAGAAGCCAGCATCTTGTTCCACAAAAATATGCACAGTAGTAGAAGACCAGTTAAGTTGCCTCTGGACCATCTCCTCACTCTTTTCCCCAGATCCAATTCTTTAGGGTCTCCCACAGTGCTTTAACAGAACACCAACTGCAGCTACCTCTCCCCATGTCTATGTCTTCTGTGGATCTGACAGAACATCAGCTTCTGCTAATCTGCTCTTTGCTGTATCTCAGCCCTCAACTTTGGCAGTTACCCCCTGCACAATCGCAGACCACACCTGCTGGATGACCAGGCAGCCTGCCTGAAGACCTTTTCTACTATCTTGTTCCCCAGACCCAATCCTCAGGGTCATCCCTAGAACTGCAAGAGACCTTCTCCCAGTGGCTTCACTTCTCCCAGCCTCCAACACCAGCAAGTGTTCCTCATGAACACACCAGGAGAACAGGCTAGGGTAACAGGTGACATACTGCCAACACAATCTCTGGAAATCCAGACAGGAAACAGACACCAAGGAATGAAGAAAACCTAGAAACTATGGCCTAGACCTATAATCACCACAAATTCAGATGCTTAGACACCAGAAGAAGAACACAATCAGTGACAATTGGGGCAATATGTCTCCACTGGAGCCCGGCTGTCTTACCACAGTAGGCCCTGAACATTCCAACATAGCTGAGGCACAAGAAAGAACCATTAAACCAACAATATGAAGATAATAAATGTTCTTTAAAAGGAACAAAAAATCCCTTAAACAAGTCCAGGAAAGCTGGGTGGTGGTGGTGCATGCCTTTAATCCCAGCACTTGGGAGGCAGAGGCATGTGGATCTCTGTGAGTTTGAGGCCAGCCTGGTCTACAGATAGAGTTCCAGGAGAGGCTCCAAAGTTACACAGAGAAACCCTGTCTCAAAAAGCAAACAAACAAACAAAAACAAAAAACCCCAAATCTAGGAAAACATAAACAAACAATTGATAGAAATGAATAAATCCCTTAAAGACAACTAGGAAAACACAAGCAAATGGAGGAAATGAATGAATCTTTTAGATAAAACCAAGAAAAAACAAACAATTGAAGAAATGATCTGAAAAATCCAAGAACTGAAAATAGAAATGTAAGTATTAAAGAAAACAAAAACTGAGGTAATTCCAGAAATGAAAAATTTAGGAATACGAGCAAGAGTTGTAATAACAAGCTTTAGCTGCAGAGTATAAGAGATGAAAGAAAGACTCTAGTCATGGAAGATATGATAGAATAATTGAACACAATGGTCAAAGAAAATATTAAATCTAGAAAATCCCTGACAAAAAACATCTAGGAAATCTGGCACACAGTGAAAAGACCAAACCTAAGAATAATAGAAATAGCATAAGAAGGAAAAATCACAGCTCAAAGGTCCATGAAATATTTTTTTTTTTTTGGTTTTTTGAGACAGGGTTTCTCTGTGCAGCTTTGCACCTTTCCTGGAACTCACTTGGTAGCCCAGGCTGGCCTCGAACTCACAGAGATCCACCTGCCTCTGCCTCCCGAGTGCTGGGATTAAAGGCGTGCGCCACCACCGCCCGGCTATGAAATATTTTTTAACAAGATCACAGAAGAAAATTATTCTAACCTAAAGAAAGAGATTCCTATAAAAGAAGCGTATAGAACACCAAATAAATTGCATCAGAAAAGAAAGTCCCCTAGCCAAATAATAAACAAATACTGAACATAGGGATCAAAGAATGAATATTAAAACCTGAAAGGAAAAAGACCAAGCAACATATAAAGCAGACTGATCAGATTTACACCTGACTTCTCAGTTGAGACTCTAAAAGCCAGAAGGTCTTGGACAGATGTGCTGCACACTCCAACAGACCACAGATGCTCAGAATACAATACTCAGCAAAACTTCCATTCACAATGAAAAGAGAAATTATGATATCCCATGATAAATTCAAATAAAAAATCTACTTATAAATTCAGCCCTAAAGAATGTTATACAAGGAAAATTCTAAACCAAGGAATTTAACTACATACATGAAAACCAGGAAATAAATAATCTCAAGCCAGCAAAACCCAAATCAGAGAAATACACACACACATACACAAAGACACATTCACAAATACACATACAGACACACACAAAGACACATACACAAAGATACACACACACAAAGACACACACCACCATCACCACTACCACCACCACCACTAACAACAACAAAATAATTGGTTTTAATTTCACAATAAAAGACACAGATAAGCCGGGCGGTGGTGGCGCACGCCTTTAATCCCAGCACTCGGGAGGCAGAGCCAGGCAGATCTCTGTGAGTTCAAGGCCAGCCTGGGCTACCAAGTGAGCTCCAGGAAAGGCGCAAAGCTACGCAGAGAAACCCTGTCTCGAAAAAAGAAGAAAGAGAAAAAAAGAAAAGAAAAAAGGAAAAAAAAAAGACACAGATAAAGAGAATGGATGAAAAAACAGGAGCCATCCTGCTGCATTCAAGTAACACACGTCAACATTAGTCATAGACATTTCCTGAGGGTAATGGGTTGAAAAGGATGTTTTTAGAAAATGGAACCTAAGAAGGAAAGAGGGGTATCTAATAAAATTGACCTAAGTAGACACAAAGTGAGTCTCAACACACACAAGAAAATTGAAGTAACTCCCTGCATCCTACCAGACTGCCACAGATTAAAGCTGGATATCAACAAGAACAACAAAAACCGAAAGCTTACAAGTTCATGGAACCTGAAATAAAGAAAGAAATTGAAGACTTTCTAGAATTCACTGAAAATTAACACACAACCCAACAAAACTTGTGGGACACATGAAAGTGGTGGTAAGAGCAATGTACATAGCACTAACTACCTACAAAAAAGTGGAGAGGTCTCCTACTAGTAACTTAAAAACACACAAGAATTCTCTAGAACAAAAATAATTAGGCACACTCAAGAGGAATACACAGCAAGATAAAATCAAACTGAGGGTTGAAATCAATAAAAGAGAAACAAGGAGAACAACACAAAGAATAAATGAAATAAAGAGTCGGTTCTTTGAGAAAATTGACAAGATAGAAAATCCCTTATCCAAACTAACTAAAAGACAGAATATCCAAATTTACAAAGTCACAAGTGAAAAGGAGGACATAACAAAAGACACAGAGGAAATCCAGAGAATTATAAGGATGTACTTTAAAAACCTACATTCTGCCAAATGGGAAAATCAAAAAGAAATGGGTAATTTTCTCAATAGGTACCAATTACTAACATTAAATAAAGGTCAGATAAACAATTTAAACTGACCTGCATATCCCTAGTGAAATAGAAGAAGTCATTAAAAGTCTGTGAATCAGTAAAACCCCAGCGGCAGACACTTTTAGGGTAGTAGTCTACTCAATTTTCACAGAAGATTTCACACCAAACCTCCTTAAATTATTCCAAAAAATAGAAACAGAAGAAACATTGTCAAATTTGTTTGATGAGGCCACAGTCACCCTGATACCCAAACCACATAAAGACTCAACAAAGAATGAGAACTACATGCCGATTTGCCTCATGAACATAGATGCAAAATTACTCAGTAAAATACTTGTAAACTGAATCCAAGAACACATAAAAAAGGTCATCCACCATGATCACATAGACTTTCACCAAAAGTTGCGGAGAAGTATCAATATACAAAAGCAGTAAATATAATCCACCATATATCAAACTGAAAGAAAAAAAGATGCGATCATTTCATTAGATGTAGACAAGGCCTTTGACAAAATCTAACACCACTTGATGATAAAAGTTCTAGGAAAACAAGTAACACATCTAAACATAATAAAGGAAATTTACAACAAAGCAAGCCTATATCCAACATCAAATTAAATGAAGAGAAACTTAAACCAATTCCACTAAAATCAGGAATAATATGAAATTCTCCACTTTCTCCATATCTATATAATATAGTACTTGATGTTTTTTGCCAGAGAAATAAAGCAGATGAAAGAGATCAAGGGGATAGAAATTGGAAAGGAAGTAGTCAACATATCCTTATTTGAAAATGTTGTGATAGCAGACATAAGTCACTTGCAAATTTTCCAAGGAATTCCTACAGATCCTAAACACTTTTCACCAAGTAACTGGGCACAAGATCAACTCAGAATAATCAATAACCCTCTTCTATACAAATGACCAGCTGACTGAGATAGAAATCAGGGAAACAACACCTCTCACAATAGCCTCAAATTATGTAAAATATCTGTGGTAACTCTAACAAAGGAAGTGTAAGACTTATGGTAAAAACTTCAGGTCTTCAAATGGAGAAATTTTAAAAAGATATTAGAAGATGGAAAGATCTCCCATGCTTATGAATCAGTAGAATTAACATAGTAAAAATGATCATCCCACTAAAAGCAATCTACAGATTCAAAGAAATCCTGATCAAAATTTCAACACAATTCTCCACAGATCTCAAAGGAGAAAAACAAAACAAAACAAAAACCCAGGATGGCTAAAACAATCCTGTATAATAAAATACTGTTGGAGTTATCACCATCCCTCATTTCAAGTTGTATTACAGAGCTGTAGTAATAAAAACCTAGTAGTATTATTATAAAAATAAACAAGCTGATAAATTGACTCAAACTAGAGACCCAGATATAAACTCACACAATATGGACACCTGATTTTTGATAAAGAAGCCACAAATACACTCTAGAAAAAAAGACAGAATTTTCACCAAATATTGCAGGTGAACTGGATATCTGCATTTTGAAGAATGCAAATAGATCCATATTATCATGCTATACAAAACTCAAGTATGAGTAGGTCAAACACCTCAAAATAACACCAGATACCCAGAACCTTATACAGGAGAAAGTGAGAAATAGCTTTGAACACATTGGCACAGGAGACAACTATTTGAGAAAAACATCAATAGTGCAGGCACTAAGATTAATACTCAGTAAAATGGATCTCATGAAACTGAAAAGCTTCTGTAAGAAAATGGACACTGTCAATCAGACAAAGCGAAAGCCTGCAGAATTGGAAAAGACTTTTACTCATATCATAACCAACAGAAAACTTATACCCAAAATACATTTTAAAAAACCAAGATATTAGATATAAAAAATCTAAATAATCCAATTTAAAAAGTGGTATAAATCTAAGCAGAGAATTCTCAATAAAAGAATGGCAAAAGGCTGAGAATCACTTGGCAAAACACTGAGAAATGTTTAACATCCTTAGCCAAGTGGAACAAGGGCAGCAATCCCTCATTTCTGGTGGGAGTACAAACTTGTATAACCAGTATGGAAATTAGTATGGCTGTCTCTCAGAAAATTAGGAATCGATCTACCTCAAGATGCAGCTGTATGACTCTTAGGCTTATATGCAAAGGATGATCTGTCTTTGCATATAAGGACACTTGTTCAACCATGTTTATTATGTATTTATTCATAACATCCAGAAACTGGAAACAATATGTTCCTCAACAGAAGAATGGATAAACAAAATGTGGTACATTTACACAATGGACTATTACTCAGCTGTTGAAAATTGACATCATGAATTTTACAAACAAGTGGATGGAACTAGAAAAAAAATTATTCTGAGTGTAATAATCCAGACACAGAAAAGCAATGCAGTCTGTGCCTACTTACAAATGAATATTAACTATTAAGTAATTGATAACTAAGGTACAATCCACATACCCAGAGAGATTAGGTGAAGAGGTCTGTGGGGGTGCAGGGATCTTCCTGGGAGGAGGAAATAGAATAGATTTTTAGGGTGGACTGAGAGTGGGTGGTGATGGGAAAAGGAGGTATCTCGTGGGAGGGAAGACAGGATGGAGGAAAGATGGAAATGACCTTTTGCTCTTCTATTGAGTACTTCTATCAAGTACACTAAGAGATGGCTAGAATTGGAGTGCAGTGTGATTGGGATCTTCCTGGACCTATGAGGGTCACCCTTATCAGAACTCCTCATAATGGGAGATACTAGTCTCAATTGGCCATCTCTTATAGCCAGGTAAATCTTCCAGTGACAGAACTGGGTTGCATTCAGTTGTTGGATGAGGGGTCCTGTGAAGACTCCCCCCCCCAAACAACTCAGGCTAATGCTAGGACAGTGAGTTGCTCTCCACAGACTGACATTGGGACCCCATTGTGAAGGACAACATCCATATAGCTCATTCAATGTGGAGAGGTCAAGATAGTCCCTCATAGAGCTTTCATCCCTAAATTATGGTCCTTTTGGTGTAGGAAGGTACTTCACATGCTACTGAAGGGGAAACAGGGACACCAACCCAGTCTGAAAACCTTTGACCTACAGTCTGTCTTGATTGCAAGATGTGCTAGGCTAATGGTGTAACAGAACTCATTGTCTTAGGATTTTTATTGTTGTGATGAAACACCATAACCAAAGAACAAGTTAGGGAGGAAAGAGTTATTTGACCTACACTTCCATAGCACTGTACATCATTGAAAAAAGTTATGACAGAAACTCAAATAGGGAAGAAACCTGGAGGGAGAAGCTGATGCAGAGATCATGGAAGGGTGCTGCTTACTGGCTTGCTTTCTCTGGCTTACTCAGGCTGATTTATTGTAGAACCCAGGACTACCAGCCCAGAATGGAAACACTCAGAATGGGCTGAGCCCTCCCCCATCAATCACTAATTAAGAAAATGTCTCACCCAAAATGACAGCCTACAGAATAGTAAAAGATCTCTAGCAACCCTGACATCTGATAGAAGCTGATCTCCAAAATATATAAAGAATTCAAGAAACTAGACCTCAAAATACCAAACAAGACAATTAAAAAATGAGCTACAGAGCTAAACAGAGAATTCTCAACAGAAGAATCTCAAATGGCTGAAAGACATTTAAGGAATTGCTCAGCATCCTTAGTCATCAGAGAAATGCAAGTCAAAATGACTCTGAGATATCATCTTGCACCTGTCAGAATGGCTATGATCAAAGACACCAATGACAGATTAAGTTGGAGACAGTGTGGAACAAGGGGAACACTCCTCCACTGCTGGTAGGAGTGCAAACTTGTACAGCCACTTTGGAAATCAGTATGGCAGTTTTTCAGAAAACTGGGAATCAATCTACCTCAAGATCCAATGACACAACTCTTGGGCATATACACAAAGGATGCTCAATTACACCAAAAGGACACTTGCTCAGTGATGTCCATAGCAGCATTATTCATAATAGCCAGAACCTGGAAACAACCTAGATGCCCCTCAACTAAAGAATGGATAAAGAAAATGTGGTACATGTACACAATGGAGTAGTATTCAGCTGTAAAGAACAATGAAATCATGAAATTTGCAGGCAAATGGATATAGGATGGAAATAGAAAATATCATCCTGAGTGAGGTAACCCAGACTCAGAAAGACAAACATAGTATGTACTCACTTATGAGTGGATACTAGATATAAGGCAATGATAATTAGCCTACAACCCACAGCTCCAGAGAAACTAGGAAACAAAGAGGACCCTAAGAAGGATGCATGGATTGACTTGGAAAGGGGAAACAGATGGCATCTCTATGAGTATACTGGGGATGGGGTGTAATAGAGGGTATGGGGTGGGGGATAAGAGCATGAGGGAATGGGATGGCCAAGCTGGGAGAGGAACAGAGTGGGAGAGGAATGAAAGAGATTATATTGGTAGAGGGAGATCTTGGTGGGTAAGGGAGAAATCTGGTGCTAGAGAAATTGTCAGGAATCCACAAGGATGACCCCAGATTAGACTACTAGCAGTAGTAGAGAGGGTGACTGAATTGCCCTACCCCACCCTGGTAACTACATTGGTGAATACCCTGTCTTCATAGAGCCTTCAGCCAGTAACTGATGGAAGCAGATGCAAAGATCCCCAGCCAAGCACCAGGCTGAGCTCCAGGATTCCAGCTGGAGAGAGGTAAGAGGGATTAAATGAGCAAACTGGTGTGTGTGTGTGTGTGTGTGTGTGTGTGTGTGTGTGTGAAGGTTATGGTGAGGAAATCCTAAGAGACAACTGAACCAAGCTTTTAGGAACTCACAAACTTTAGGCTGACAGATGTGGAACCTGCCTGGGACTGGACTAGGCCCTCTGTATGTGGGAGACAGTTGTGTACCTTGGTCTGTTTGAGGGGCCCCTGGCAGTGGAATTAGGATCTACCCCTGATGCATAATCTGGCTTTCTGGAGTCCATTACCTATGGTGGGACTCCTTACTCACCCTTGATGCAAGGGAGAGTGTCTTGTTCCTGCCTGAACTGAATATACCAGGCTTTGCTGACTCCCCATGGGAGAACTTACCCTTTTGGAGGGGGGATGAGAGGGGGATCTGTAGTTGGTATGTAAAATGAATAAAAAAATAATTTTTGAAAAAAATTGAAAATATCTTGCCAAGGGATCTTATAAGGGCATTTTTTCAACTGATGTGCCCTCATTTCAGATAACTCAGTTTGTTATCAACACACCAACCAATGTCTTATTTGACTTGAGACCCAGTCCACAAGAGGAAGCCTATTCCTGAAACTTATTGGGTGCCCAGGATTCTGAGACTGGATTGCCCAGGGACTGTTGCTTGGATCCTAATGATTCCTTCAGAAGAGGGGGTGAGAAGGCTTGGCATCAACAACACAGACACCAGGAGTCAGTTGAAGGCAAACAGCCTAGCAACAGATGCAGTCAGAGTTCCTGATCATTGTCAAAGTTCCTGATCATGCCCAGCCAATGAGAAATGACCACATAATGCCACCAGATTGAGACACAGCTTGGGTACTCAGATGAGGGTATATAAGACCTTTTCCATTGTTCAATAAGTGAGTTTGCTGTTTGCCTTCAACTGACTGTCTGTGTCGTTGACTCTGCGCCTTCTCACTCCCTTCCCTGAGGGAGCCACTAGGATCAAGCAACATTGGACCTAAGTAGAAACAAACACATCTGGTCAAAAAAAAAAAAAAAAAAAAAGAAAGTATTGCAATTATTGCTAGTGATATTCTGCTATACTCATCGATTGGGTCTTGTCCAGCAGTAATCAGAGAGGCTTCCTCTGGCAGCAGATGGGAGCAGATGCAAAGACATACAGCCAAACATTTTGTAGCAAGAGAGTCTATATTGGAAGACTTTATTGGGTCCTTCATTTCAGAGCTCAGGGAATCTTGTGGGGATAGGAGTATTGTAGGAGCCAGAGGGGATGGAGGACACCAGGAGAATGCTGCCCACAGAATCACCTAAGCAGGTCTCATGTGGGTTCACAGAGACTGAAGCTGCAAGCTCAGGGCCTGCGTGTATCTTCACCAAATCTTCTGTGCATATGTTGAAACTTGGCGATTTTGTGGGGTTAACTGTGGGAATGGGTGGGTTTCTGACTCTTTGGTCTGCTCTTGGGGCTTTTCCTCCTGTTGGGTTGCCATGTTCAGGTTCAGTGTGAGCGCCTTTGCCTTGTCTCATTGTGTTTTATTTTGTCATGTTTAGTTTTTTTTTTTTTTTTTTTTTTGGTGGCCTGCTCTTTTCTGATGGAAGTTGGTGGTTGAGTGAATCTGTGGGGAAAAGGAGGTGGCAGGGGAGCTGGGAAGTGTGGAGGAATGGGAAACTGTGGTAGGGATGTACTGTATGAGAATAGAATCAAATTTTAAAAAAGAGCTTATTATACTCTTTGAGTAAGTATTAAGTATATATACTTTGGTGTTAAAATTGTGTTTTTAATTACCTTTGAAATTTCCTACAATTAATATGAAAACCAGATTTGTGATTCTAAATCTATTGAAAATATTTTTTGCTTATACCACTTTCATGATGGACATGATGATAATTATGTTATAATTACTAGTTAATGAAATATTTATGTGCAGAGGTGATTACATTAAAATTTTAGCTAAAATTGTTTACATTCAATATGGAAGAGTATATCTAAATGATTAAATATTTTCTCTAAGTCTACATTGTATATTTACATAATTTCCTGCATGAAAATTACTATATAGATTCTTCTACATGTAAATATATATTTATTTTTTCAATATGAGGCATATTATAACTTAAGATAACTTAGAAAATACAATTATAATAAAAATCCTTCTCTGTGAAAAAAATTACAAAATGAAATTGACTAAATTGTACAATTGATGTTTAGGAATTGCTAGTGATAATAAATTAAACAGAATAATTTTTTTAAAATTTATTTTACAACACCATTCAGTTCAACGTAATAGCCACAGATTCCCCTATTCTCCCCCTCTCGCCCCCTCCCCCTCCCCCCAGCCCACCCCCCATTCCCACCTCCTCCAGATCAAGGTCTCCCCGAGGACCGGGGTCGACCTGGTAGACTCAGTCCAGGCAGGTCCAGACCCCCCCTCCCAGACCGAGCCAAGCGTCCCTGCATAAGTCCCAGGATTCAAACAGCCAACTCATGCAACGAGCCCAGGACCTGGCACCAACGCACAGCTGCCTCCCAAACAGATCAAGCCAAATGACTGTCTCACCCATTCAGGGGGCCTGATCCAGTTGGGGGCCCCTCAGCCTTTGGTTCATAGATCCTGTGCTTCTATTCATTTGGTTATTTGTCCCTGTGCTTTATCCAACCTTGGCTTCAACAATTCTCGCTCATATAAACCCTCTTCTTTCTCACTAATTAGACTCCCAGTGCTCCACCAGGGGCCCAGCCGTGGATGTCTGCATCCAGATTCCTCAGTCCTTGGATGGGGTTTATGGCACAACTAACAGGGTGTCTGGCCATCCCATCACCAGAGTAGGTCAGTTCCTGCCGTCTCTCGACCATTGCCAGCAGTCTTTTGCGGGGGTATCTTTGTGGATCTCCGTGGGCCTCCCTAGCTCTCTGCTTCCTCCCCTTCTCATGTGGTCTTCATTTACCATGGTCTCCTATTCCTTGTTCTCCCACTCTTTTCTTGATTCAGCTAGGATCTCCCACTCTCTTTCCCTCGACTGTCGCTCTTCATTGTTCCCACTCATGACCAGTAAGCAGAATAATTTTATATAAAAATTAATACACACCAACATTTTACTCAATACAATTAATTCCACAGCTGAAAATTCAATCAACTATGTGTCAGATATATTTTTAAAAGTTGCATATTTCCAGAATATGCATATACTACATTCCTATCTCTATTACATTAAAAATACTGCATGTTACTCACTTACATTCCATTTACATGATATTTGTACATAAGTAATGTAGAAATATTTTAAAATATATTGGAAAATATTCATGCCTTATATACAAACATACAATTTATGTGTATAATCTGACACTCCAAACATTTTTAAGATTTATAAAAAATTATTAGTTATGTGTATGTTATTTGTGCCTGTGAGTGTAGTATTGGGGGAGACCATAAGAGGGCATCAGATCCTGAGTTAAAAGCAGTTGTGAGCCAATCTATGTTGATGCTAGGAATCAAACATTGTTCTCTACAAGGACAGTAAAAGAGCTGTGGAGCCATATTTCCAGCTTGAATGTAAACATTCTGAATACTGAAGAACTTTAAAATTCCCATTGACAAGAAAGGACAGAAATGTTCCTAATATACAGCAAGTTTTCACTCTTTACACTCCATAACCCTACTTTATGCCAAAGTCTATTCATATGACAGACATATTCATGGCCAGACTGCAACCCACAGCTCCAGAGAGGCTAGCTAACAGGGAAAGAACCTAGGAGGGACACATGGATGACTCTGTGAAGGAGAAGTGGATGAGATCTACATGAGTAGACTGGGTGTGGGGGAGTGGCAGAGGACCAGGAATGGGGGATGAGAACATGGGGAAGGGCAACCTGGAACAGGGACAGAGTAGAAGGGCAGGGAGGAAGATACCAATGATAGATGAAGACATCATGGGAATAGGAAGAGGCAGGGTGCTAGGGAGGCTCTCAGGAATCCTCAAGGATTACCCTACCTTGGACTGATGGCAGTGGTCCAGAGGGTGCCTGGACTGGTCTACTCTGGTGACCCGTCTAGCAAATAACCTATCTATCACCATAGAGCCTTTGTCCAGTGACTGATGGAGGCAGATGCAGAGATCCACGCGCAGGCACCAGGCTGAGCTCCAGGATCCAACTGATGAGACAGAGAAGAGATACTGCAGGTGAGGGACGTCAAGATCATGATGGGAGAACGTGCAGAGATGACCGGCCAAACTAATGGAAGCCCACGAACTATGAACTGGTGGCTGTGGAGCCCCCATGGGACTGGACTAGGCCCTCTGGATACAGAAGACGGTTGTTTGGCTCAAGCCGTTTGGGGGGCACCCAGGTAGGGGGATTGGAATCTGTCCCTGGTGCACGGGCAGGCTTCTGGGAATCTGGTACCTGTGGTGTGACACCTTGCACAGCCTTGGTGCAGTAGGAAGGGGCTTAGACCTGCTTAAGCTCAGTGTGCCAGGCTCTGCTGACTCCCCATGGGAGACCTTGATTTGGAGGATATGGGGATGCAAGGTGGCTTGAGAGAGAGGGCTGGGGGGTGGGAGGAGAGAGGAGGGGGGATCTGTGGGTGGTATGTGGAGTGAGTAGCAAATTTCTTAATAAAGAAAAATGAAAAAAAATAAGTCAACTGTACTCTATTATTATCTTTCTAGTGTTCATAATATATACAAAGTATATGTACATTATGTTAATATATAAATATATGGTATAATATTTGAATATTAATATAGTTTATTATATATATATATGAAGTGAACGTTTTACCTTTATGTGTGCTTGTGTGTATGTGGACCGCACATAAATGCTGCAAGTGTCTAGTGCTCATAGAGGCAACAAGACAATATTAGATCATGACCAAATGTGTAGGTTTATTACAGAGTAGTTTTCCATACGTGATTCTTTAATTAACAGAGTTTTGAGGATAACAATGTAGAAATATACATTTATTTTCAATTTATTGTTCTAAGTTCCTTTATATTATTTTATGTATACAAATGTTTTACCTGCATGGTGCCATGGAGGTCTGAAAACTCCTGGGACTGGAGCTATGGATGGTTGTAATTTGCCATGTGGATGTGGGAATTGAACCTGGGCCTGTACACAAATGACAAGTACTCCTAACTCCTGAGCATACTTACTGCCTCATCATTTTAATAATTAAATGTATATGATTTAAATATACTATGCTGGACCATTCTTTTAGAAATTGATGGATATATATATATATATATATATATATATATATATATATATATACATATATTCAGTTTGCAATTATGAAAATAAAACTTCATTATTTACAAGAAATGAATGGAGATTAAAGGTTTCCTACTTCTTCAACAGGACTTAGCAATTCTAGGGGGTCTTGTAATTAAAAATTAAAGCTGGGTGTTAGATAATAAAGAGCAGAAAATAACTGGAAAGAAAGTTTGGGTGTCTTAAGGTAGACATTGAGATGTGAGACATGAAACAGTTACAATTGCTTTATGGTGGAATTGCTTCAAATAAAATGAAAGTAGAGAATAGACAACTGACATTCTTATTGTACTTATTAGGGATTATATAATCTATTGAGAACAAATGCCATATTTGTGTACTGAAAGGCCAGGTATATGATGACAAAATTGTTAACTGTTTTTATTTATCCCTTCACAACTTCACACAGATATACAGTATTTCTTGTTCATTTTTATTCTTCCAGGTCATTCCAATGTGTCCTTTTCACACCTTCACATTCTCTTTTTATTATAGCCTTTTGATACTAATGAGTACTGTTTACATGCATATGGATGTGGACTGTCCAATGGAACAGGGACAGTTATCAGCAAGCACATCCAAGAGGAAAGATAACTACCTCTATTCCAGCAGTCATCAAATGTCAGCAGTTCCTCAGTTCTGGCAGGGGTTTAGTGTCACCCTTCCTTGTTCATCTTGGAATGTTGATTAGCTTAAATTTTTCTAGGCCTTATGCAGGTAACCACAATTTCTTTAAGTTCATAAATGTAACAACAATGTCACATCCAGAATAGTTTTCCACAGGAATCCATCCCATCCCCAGCTCTTCAATTTTGCCAACCTCAATTCTGCTATGTTAATATGGATATCTATGTTGATGTCCCATTTAGAGTTGAATAAAACAGTCATTAGTTTCAGCACTTCAACCAATTATAAGGCTCTTATTAAGCACATAAAACTTCTCTAAACATGACTGAGAAAATCTAGATATACAAACATAAATATTTAGAATTATATTGACAGAATAATAGTTTAGCAAGACAAACATGGTGTCCCTCATGGTCTTTACTTCTCCAGCTATGGCTTTTGGCCACATTTATAGCTCTTTATTTCTTTATGTCTGCAACTCAACTCAGTACAGCTCTTCTTGACATCCCAAGTGGACTCGGAAGTTTGTGAGAGTAGTCTGTTTTGTCCACAAAACTAGCTGTGATTCTGACATAGACATATAGAACAAAATTAACTCAGTTGAGGATCACACACACAGAAGATAAATTTGGTGGTGTTTGCTTCCAAAGATGGGGCAATGACAGAAAAGAAATAAGCAAAGGAGAACTAGATGTCAGATAGTCTTGAAACAACAAATGAGGATCTAAGTGAACAATACAATACAATGCTGTTTAATTGTTATATTAGGGATAAAATATTTTGGTATGTCATGCATTGACATGCAGTAGGAAAAACAGTAAAAATGAATTACTTCTCTAAAGGGAAAGTGAAGCTTCTGTTTGGAGAATTGAGAGACAGAAAAACCAGATATCAACAGGCTGAATCTTGCCATGAATCCTGTTTTCATTCATGTCCCCACTGTAATATTGTTTAATTCTCCTAGTATTCAATGAAATAATGAAGTTCTTTAGCATTTATAGCTATAAGGCACAACATAGAGCACCATTTCAATTTAACACTCATTTATATAAGCATTTTATTTATGATTGCCTTTAAAAAACATCCTAGATTCTAATCTCATCCATGATTGGCTTTCAGAGGATGTATACTTTCATTCTTCATGTCTTTGTTGTTTATATTCCACTGTGTACTTGTAATGTAATTAAATGTCATAAAAGGTACTTCTGATACCATTAAATTTCCTATAATATTTATTGAAAAATAAACTCATAGCCGGGCGGTGGTGGCTCACGCCTTTAATCCCAGCACTCGGGAGGCAGAGCCAGGTGGATCTCTATGAGTTCGAGGCCAGCCTAGGCTACCAAGTGAGTTCCAGGAAAGGCACAAAGCTACACAGAGAAACCCTGTCTCAAAAAAAGAAAGAAAGAAAGAAAGAAAAATAAACTCATTTACAACTTCATTCTTCTGGTTGGATTTTGCTCCAAATTTTGAAAACACATTTCTATACCTGATAATTTCATTTCAACACCTCTCTGTGTCTCCCCACCCTAAGGTACAGCAAATCTTTCTACTTTGACTAAAATATTCTCCATTGGCATTTTCTTTATGTGCTTACTCATTCATAAAATTATTTCTGTTATTTCTATTTCAAAGGGCATTTCTATGTTTAAAACTATTTGGTTATCCAATACACAGATCACTAGTCATTGCACTCTTTAACTTGATATGAGGCATTTCTTATGCATTTATTCTTATATAAAATAGGGTTATTATAGTATAAGATCTGTTCTCAGGAACAAAGGTTTACTTTTGAAGTAAAATTGTGCTTACAAGAGTCTGTCAGTAGCACAGTCCCCTAGGGAGCCCAGGTAGATTTGGTGAAGAAAGTTAAATGAATATTTGTTTAAACTCCAGGGGAATAAGCTTGTTAAGTTGGATGGTGGAATATGGCAATTAAAGGAAAGTAATGAGAACAGGCTAATTAGCTTTAAATCACAATTAACGCTAGGGAGTTGAACTTGACAAAACTTATTTTTATACATGAAGTGAACTTAAGTGTTTAAGATCCCAGAGTGATGACATAAGAGTTTATTCAATGAAGTGCTCTGAACATTCACCCCCAAAAGTCTTTTAAAATTTAAACAAGCTCTTAGTATTCCCAATGCAAACATCTTGCAACTTCCAAAGAAATTATGACTCCCAGTGGTAGTCATAATTTCCCTGTACATTCTGGGGAAAAGTTACTATGAAAGAAAAAGCCAAGATAAATAATGACCTCATGATGTTGCCAGAGGCTCTTAAGCCAAGCCAGGAAAGTTCAAACATGAACAGTGTAAGGGAAATATTTTTCAGACTCAAGCTCTGGGGACAGGAAAGAACAGTGCTTCTGAAAGTGTGTTATCCAGTTGAGCAAGATCAAAATCAGCAGGGAGTTCATTAAGTCCTTGATCCCAGGCCAGATCTACTATGCCAGAAACTGCAAGACTCACACTCTGGGAAATTTGTTTCACAATTGCCATGAAATCTTATAGACAGATGAGAGAACACACACCCCTAGGGCTGTTAATGTAGATGATGCACACACAGAGAGCTGAATATTCACTAATTTCAAAGCTCTCTGACCCCAAAAGCTTATGTGTGCCTCCAAGATATAATGATATACCTACTTTAAAATGTATAATGTTTCTGGATTCATTCTTTTTATTATCTTTTGCACTCCTTTAAGGAGTTCTTGCCAAAATATTTCATAATTATTAATTCTCATATCTTAATGGTTGTCTGTTTAACTGAATGTTATCTCCCACTTTAAAATCAAAACCATTTATAATTTTAAACAGATATTTTTTCCAGTTTAAACTGTATACATTATTCTTTCCACCATGTCCACACACCAGTATTTGACTCTGACCTTAAAACACATAGTAGATTTTTGTTTCTTCTGGACTGGACTGAGTTGGACACATCAATCAATAAATTGGTGTAAACTGATATGGATATTTGCACTGTGTTTAAGTTCTCAGAACTGTCTCTGATATGAGGTACATGGTGCTGCATATTTGGTCCATCAGGAACCTAAGGCTTGCCCATGCTTGACTGGGATTTAGTTAGGACAATTTCTTGCATCTCACTGTTGTTAGATTGGATAAAAAACAACTTCAGAGACATCAGCAGTACTTTTCTTTCCATCAAGTTCTTGATATCCAATTTGACATCATAGAATGCTCATTTAAAATTTTTCAGATCTCTTCACGTTAATTAAGACACCTTTATGTTTCCCTTGACTAATACTATCTGCATTTACATGATATGTCTAATATTTGTTATGTGAGAAATAAGTCATTATGTGCGAAGGAATTGTGTTTGAAATAAAAATAAGTTAATAATAACAGATAATTATTCTTATGGATTATGGTCTGAAATGATTCAAGCTGAATAAAAATAGGATATGCAGTACATATTTGTATTATTCCTTTAAAATATGACTATCACATACAATCTATTGTTAAAATAACTTTCCCCAACCCTTCCAAATCCTTCTAGGGCTCCCCCCTAGTCTGCCAAATTCATGTTTTTGTTTGTTTGTTTTGTTGTTGTTGTTGTTATGGTTGTTTGTTTGAATATAGGATTTTTTTTTCGAGACAGGGTTTCTCTGTGTAGCTTTGCGCCTTTCCTGGAGCTCACTTGGTAGGCCAGGCTGGCCTCGAACTCACGGAGATCCGCCTGGCTCTGTCTCCTGAGTGCTGGGATTAAAGGCGTGTGCCACCACCGCCCGGCTGAATATAGGATTTTATTATATATTTTTTATTATATCTCTAGCTGCCCTGAAACTGGTCATGTAGACCAGGCTGGCTTTGCACTCATGATAATCACCCTCCCCCTGCCTTCTAAGTTCAGATATTACAGTTCTCTGTCACCATGCATGGCTATACTTTCATTTTTCTAATCTCTCAAGTGCTGTCTTAATGTGCATTGGTGACAGGATCATTTACTGGAACATCAGCAACCTTTTGTGGATACCATCCTTGAAGAAAATGGACTTCCCTCCAGAAGTGAGCCGAAAACATGTGGGTCAAGTCATGGGATCAGTTTGCACTGACTTAGGCCATGAGTCAAGAGGGGAGAGTCAAGGTATCTCTTTGACGAGAGTTGAGCCTCAATGGGTGAGAGAAAGCCAGAAATGACCTACTCCGGTGATAGGATGGCCAAACACCCTAACTGTCATGCTAGAAATCTCATCCAATGACTGAGGGAACCGGATGCAGAGATCCACGGCCAGGCCCCAGGTGGAGCTCCAGGAGTCCAATTGGCGAGAAAGAGGAGGGTTTGTATGAGCGAGAATTGTTGACACCAAGATTGAAAAAAGCACAGGGACAAATAGCTAAACAAATGGAAACACATGAACTATGAACCAATAGCTGAGGAGCCCCCAACTGGATCAGGTCCTCTGGATAAGTGAGACAGTTGATTAGCTTGATCTGTTTGGGAGGCATACAGGCAGTGGGACTGGTGCATGAGCTGGCTCTTTGGAACCTGGGGCTTATGCAGGGACACTTAGCTCAGCCAGGGAGGAGGGGACTGGACCTGTCTGGACTGAATCTACCAGGTTGAGTTGAATCCCCAGGGGAGTCTTTGCCTTAGAGGAGATGGGAATGAGGGGTGAAGGTGGGGGGGGTGAAGGTGGGGGGGTGGGGTGGGAGGGGAGAGGACAGGGGAATCTGTGGCTGATATGTAAAATTAAATTAAATTATAAAATAAAAAATACAAAAAAAGAGTTGAGCCTCATAAAACTTTTAAATATTTGCATTACTTTTTAAAGACTTTCTTTGTGAGGGCTTTATTTACATCATTCTCTTCCTCCCTTAACTTTCCTAGGATCCCTGGACTCTCTCAAATTCATGGTTTCTTTTTGTTAATTGATTTTGTTACCTGTAAACAAATATGTATATACATAAATGTAAATGTTCTTTGTATGTACATGTGTTTAGGACTGACCACTTGGAATTGGATAACCAATTAGATGATTCATCCTTATAGATCACTTTCACTCATAAATAACTTTTACTGTTTCTATTATACTTCTTTTTCTATATTTCTTGATGATATATGCTTTCTTTTTATTTAAATCTAAGAGATCTTCACTTATTTTAGAATTAAGCTATTCCTTGTTAATCTGTAAGTTTTCTTTAAAGCTGGTTTTCATTGTTAGGATGTATTTCACTTTGAATTCAGATAATTCCATGTTATAATGCCAACCCTATTAGAATTGCCTGAGGTTTCTATGTTTTCTTCCATAGGTATTTGAACATGATAGACAGATTTAAAATAGTGATAACCCATTTGACAATCTGTATCAACTAATAAGTTGCTAACACATGTGCTTGTTAATTTACTCCTTTTGTCAAGGTCAGCACTAACCAGTATTTTTCAGTGTTTGCATTATTAACTGCTACTTTAATGATTACACCAAATGAAAGCTAAAGGGCACATACCCATATACCCCTCCACACACACACGGTAAAATATGTGTACTACCTATAATATATAAAATGAAATGTATATGCACTAAAAATTATAAATTTACTGGAATTTTACCAATTTTATCTCTCCTTGTATGTGTATTATCTTATCTAAAGTCAATTTTATTCCCAAATAAAGATGTGAATTTTTTCCATGTTGTCTTGTTCACTGCAGTTGTCTTACACAGATACTTACCCACATAAGTAAATTTCCTTTCTTCCCACCCATTCTTCTATTTTTCCCATTTGGTGATATTTTTAAATGTCATTAAGTTTTTAAAGATTTAAACTTTTATTTTTAATTGTGTATATTTGTATGTACTGTATGGTGAGTGCTCTTGGAGACCATAGGTGATCACTTTCCATGGAATTAGAATTTTAGGTGTTTACTAGCCACCCAACATGGGTTCTAGGATCTGAAATTGTGATGTCAGCCAAAAAGCAGTCTACATTCTTAATGGTCAAGCCATCTTTCTGTTCCCAGATACATAAATTATAGAAGTTATTTTTACAAATAATTTACTGAGAAGTTTCTTTCGCCATTTGTAGTTTGAAGCCCCATCTTTCATTTCTTTGAATATGTTTTTAATATATTTTATTGATGTATTTTATTTCTTGATTAATTTCACACATATATTTACTGCATTCTGTTTACTCTCTCCCACATACTCATTTTTTTTTGTTTTTTGTTTTTTTCTGTTTTTTGAGACAGAGTTTCTCTGTGTAGCTTTGTGCCTTTCCTGGAACGTGCTTTGGAGACCAGGCTGGGCTTGGACTCACAGAGATCCGCCTGCCTCTGCCTCCCGAGTGCTGGGATTAAAGGCGTGCGCCACCACCACCGGGCCCAAATACTCTTAAACCATGCCACTTAATGATTCAGTTCTCAATTTCCCCTCACAATTATCTTCAACTCATCCAAGGATTTTGGATTACTCTTGAGACTCTTTGTTTTCTCAGGACCCATGTGTATAATCAAGGGTTTGGAACCGCCCAATGGAACCTGGTGAACCCACCATTTGGCACACCACTGAAGATAATGACTGATCCTCTTCCAGAATCCATCAGTCATCCATATTTCATAAGGGAGGAATAATGACCTATGAAGTCCTCCACAATCCATGATTGCCTACTGAGATGGCCAGTCTAAAGTATTTCACAGCTGCTTAAAGATCATAAATGCAATGGCTGTATAAAGTTGTTAGGATTGCATTTCACAGCCCTTCTTCGTGTTTTCTGGCTTTTTACATTATTTCAACTTTCACTTTCTGAAAGGTTTTTTTTTTTTTCACATTTCGGGTCATTATAATTGTCCTGTTTATGCTTAAGCACTCAATGGCCTTTTTTAAAAATATACTGTGTGACCTGAGCAGCTATGAGCCCCTGCTTATTCCATAAATAACTAAAAAACTAAGCTTCCCTTATTAAGGATGGAAGTAATCATTGTGCATATTAAAGTGGGTGCATCAAAGACTCAAATATTTGATAATGTAATTATCTCATTTTATCTTTGTAACTGTTTTGTTTCTGTTATCCCCAAATAGGGACACTTTATTTCAATATTTATTAAAGAATGATTGTAGCTCTTCATTTCATTTCAATCTATAGAAATATAGGCCTTAAATTGAAGATTTCTTCCTAGGTACAAGGAACTCTTTTTTTACCCCAGTAATGATAATTATCTTGACATAAAATTGACGATTTTCTTCCTTGTGATTCTGAGTAAATCTATGAAATTGAAGTATAGTTGTTTCAATTTATTATTGACACAGAGAATATGCCACCAAAGAGGATTACTCCTGGCAATTAGCCACTACACCAGATAACTACAATATTCTAGTCGCTGCTATTTATTTTATTGTATTTTATTAAAAGAGATTTTGTTACCCTGTTCAGATTGATGGGTATTATTTTGAGAGGAATTTATGCTAGGGGGTTCCATGTGGTAATAAAATTTTCTTGTACCATATAATTAAAAAGAATATAAGTATCTCTTCTGTTAACAATACTACTATCTTTGAATTGCTCTTCAGTCTTTTTCTACACTAAATGAACCACTTTGCTTTTTTGAAGTTGAAATCAGTGCTCTGAAGCAGAGGTACGTTTCTTATCTGAGTGAAATGTGATGAGCTGATGGAAGAAGGATGAAGTGGAGGAATTCATGTCATTAGATAAATTTACAATCACTCTGAATCCCACTTTCATTCCTGAATAAAAAATCAAGGAGTAGGTTTTTGCAGTTCTTCACTTTCGACAGTCTCTGTACATATCCTTCAGGACCTAGCTAGATGAATTCCTCTGTTCCTGACCTCCATGCACATTCTCTACTCCCCCCAGATCTACCCCATGCCCTGCACCCAGGGAGCTCAGCAGAATCTTCACAAGCATCAAAGCTCTTTCTCACCAAAGAGCAACTAATATAGCAAATGGGACCCTACAAATGGGAGAACATACCTGCTGGTGTTTCTTTGGCTCCGGTTTCAGGGTCATGATATGTTTCTTTGGTTCTGGGTTCAGGAGTAAAGTGTTTCTTTCACTGGTTCAGGTCTCAGGCCAGGGTGTGTTTCTTTCCCTAGCTCTGGGTTCAGGGTCAGGATGTGTTTCTTTGGCTGACCTTTTTTTACCCTACACCTGTAAATAAAAGCTATAGAGGAAGCAGAAGAAACATAACTCAAAGTTGCAGAAAATAATATTTTTAAAAAGTCATAGAAGAAAATAATCCAAAATCTAAAACAGAGATGCTAATCAAGGTATAACAGACACACAGCGTGCAAACTAGGCAGGACCAAAATCAAAATTCCCCATGACACATAGTAATCAGAACACTAAATAATATACACAACTGAGAAACAGCATTAAAAGATGCAAAGAAAGAAGGCCAAATCACATATAAAGTCAGACAACTGATATCCTATTTTTATTTTTTGTCTAAGAATTGTTTTTATTCATTTTACATAGCAACTACAGACTCATCTCTCATCCCTCATCCCTCATCCCTCCTCCTGGGTCTCCACCAGCTTTTCCCTTGGCCCACTCTCCATCCCCTCTTCCAAAAAGGTAGGGGCTCCCATGGCGAGTCAGCAAAGCCTGGTACATTCAGGTGAGTCAGGACCAAGCCCCTCCCTGCTCCATAAAGGCTGAGCAAGGCAGTACACCACAGGTAATGTGCTCCAGAAAGCCAGATTATGCACCAGGGTTATCCCACTGCCAGGGGCTTCTCAAGCAGACCAAGCTACACAATGGTCTGCTGTATGCAGAGGACCTAGTCCAGTCCCATGTGGGTTTCACAGCTGTAGGTCTAAAGTTCATGAGTTCCTAAGAGCTTGGTTCAGTTGTCTCTGTAGATTTGCCCATTATGATCTTGACCCCCCTTGCTCATATAATCCCTCTTCCCTCTCTTCAGCTGAACTCCCAGAGCTCAGCCTGATACTTGGCTATGGATCTCTGCATCTGTTTCCATCAGCTACTAGATGAAGGCTCCATGATGACAGTTAGGGTATTCACCAATCTGATAAGTGGGGTAGGCCAGTTCAGGAACCCCCTTCCACTATTGCTAGTAGTCTAAGCTGGAATCATCCTTGTGTATGCCAGGGAGTTTCTCTAGCACCACATTTCTCCCAACCCTATAATGTCTCCCTCTCTCAAGATAAGTCTTTCATTGCTATTCACTCTGTCCCTTCCCCAGCTCTACTATCTTGTTCCTTCATGTTCTCATCCCCTATCCCCTCCCCTCTATTGTCCCCCCTCACCCCCTATTTACTCATGTAGATCTCATGAATTTTCCCCTTCTAAGGCAATCCATGCCTCTCTCTTAGGGTCCTCCTCTTTAGCTAGTTCTCTGGAGCTGTGGGTTGTAGTCTGGTTATCCTTTGCTTTACATCTAGTATCCACTTATGAGTGAGTACATACCATGTTTGTCCTTCTGAGTCTGGGTTACCTCACTCAGGATGATATTTTCTACTTCCATCCATTAGGGAACTTCCAGCAGTGATTTGGAAAGCCAGATTGGCCTGCATGACTATAATGATCTGTTATAAAATGTGAGAGACCGCAGATGACAGATTATGTTACCATTCGCAGAAAAACTATGAATCACAACTGATGAATAAAAAATTTCCTGTTTAAAACTAAATTTAATTAATTTGTATCATCAAATCTTACTTCACAGAAGGCAATGAAAGGAAAAACATAAGTCTGAAGAATATATTAATTATGCCTAGAAAGACAAAAGGAATAGATATTCCCAGAACAGTTTACCAAGGAAAGGAGAAATATCCACATCACAACAATAAGATAATAGGAATTAGTAGTCACTAATTCATAACTCTTCATATTAATATTCTATATTCCAAAATAAAAATATACAAATGAACTCACTGGATTGGAAAACAGGGTCCATCTTTCTGCAAATATTCAAGAAAATTACCTTACTTTCAGATAAAAGGATAGGAAAGATATCCCACAGAAATAGAACCAAGAACAGGCTATTTGAATATCTCACAAAAGAGACATCAAACAACAAATAATCTGAAAGGACCCTACATTCCAGTTAAAGAAAAAAATCTACCAAGTATTTATTAAAAGTTTAAACACTTTGTAGCAAAAAATGGCATGCAATTAAACAGAATAAAAAGTTCCATAGCTAAAATAACATAATACCCTTACACAGTGATTTTGGGGGACATTACCACACTACCACCAATAGACATGTCATCTCAAGGCAAAAATTAAACAGAAAAACACTGGAGTTACATAACTCCATAAATGAAATGGACCTAGCAGACATCTATACAACATTCCACATAAACACTAAAGAATTTACTTTCTTTTTAGCATCCAATGGAAGTTTCTTCAAAATAAACCATATATCAGGACACAAATAAGCCTTAAAAAGTATAAGAAAGTTGAAATAATTTCCTAAATCCTATCTGACCACCATGGATGAAAAGTGGATATCAATAAAATAGATACTGCAGAAAGTATGCAAACTCAAGGAATCTGAACAACTCACTACTCACAGAAAATTGAATAAGAAGGAAAATTGGGGGAAAAACATAAAATCATGTTGAACTGAATGAAAATGCAAACACAGTAAACTCAATGACCTGTGGCACAATACAGGCAGTTTTAATAGGCATGTCCATAGCAATAAATGCTACATCAAAAACCTGGTGTGATGTCATTTTACTAACTTAATGGCATTTGAAAGTGCTAAAATTATTAAGAAGAAACAATACCCACAAAGAGAAGAGAGGAAGAAATTAGAAAGATCAGGACTAAAATAAACAAAATAGAAATAAATAACAAGGAATCAATAATTCTTGATTCTCTGATTCTCTGAGAAAAACCAATCTGATTGACAAACCTTTGGCTGAATTAATAAAAAATGGAGAATGAAGATACCTGTTGCTAAAATTAAAGATGAAAATGGAAACACAATGAATATGAGAATTTTCAGATGATTTTAAGAACATAATTAAAAACCTGTACTCAAGTAAATAGTAAAACCTATAAAAATGAATTTATTGGTATATACAAATTACCAAAGTTAAATCAAGGTGAGATAAACAATTTGAACAAACCTATAACCGTTAATTCAGTAGAATTAGTAATCAAAAATCTCCTAACCATAAAAAGCTTAAAGCCAAATGGATTTAGCTTAAAATTTTGACAAAATTTAGGAAAAACTAAAACCAATATTCTAAGAAAATTTTCTGCAAAATAGAAAGTGAAAGAATGTTTCCTATTTTTTTTCTGGAGACCACTATTATCCTGATACCAAAACCAAGTAAATTTCAAACAAAAAGGAAAAGTTTTGACCAATATTTCTTATGAACATAGATATAAAATTTCTTAATAAAATATTTGCCAACAGAACTCAAGATGCAGTTGTTGGGAAGAACTATGAATAGGAATCTAATCCCCAGAACTAAGGCCAAGAACTGATGACTAACATGCCATAAAACTATGAAATTTAATGGACAGCCACATGTCAAAGAATAAAAATAAATCCAAATCTTTATCTAACTCAACTCTAAATGGACCCAGGATTATACATGAGATCAGATATCCTGAACTAGAGAGAAGAGAAAGTAATGAATAGACCTGCCCTCCTTGGCTCAGGAAATAACATTCTGAACAAGACAGTATTAAAATCACAATTAGTAAATAGAAATTCATGAAGCTAAATCCTTCAGTACAGAAAAGGATAGAGTCATTCAAGGAAACCGACAGCCTACAGGATGAGAAAATATCTTTACCTGTTATTTATCTCAATGAGAGTTCATAACTAGTCTATATGAAAGAGTTACAAAATTGATAGCCAAGTAAACAAACATACCAGTTAAAATTGGGGCATAGAACTGAACGAGTTCCTAAAAATGAAACTAAAATGGCTGAGAAATACTAAAAAATGCTTTTGTGTTGACTACCCACTCTTGGACACAGAACCTGCTTTGAAGTATACATATGTTCATATACACAATGAAACTCTATTATAGAAAACTTAAGAGTTGGCAGAGACAAAAGAATATAATTAAAATGTATAATATGAATATCATATTTTAAAGAAAATTTTATTTTAGTTAAAAAATACAGATTTTAGCAATGAAAAAGTGTTCAAATCCTTAGCTATTGTAGAAATTAAAGTTAAACTACATAGAAGCTTCATATTTTCCTAGTGAAAATGTCCAAGATAAATAAAACAAACAACAATACATGCTGGAGAAGATAGAGAAAAAGAAAAAATGATTTATTGTTGCTGAGAGTAAACAAAAATTATGGAATTCAATGCAGGGGTTCCTATGGAAGCTGAGAATTGATCTTCCTCCAGATACAGTTATACAACTCTTGACTGTGAAGGACTGAAGGACTCTCTCTCTTATTATAGAGGTATTGCTAATCTAATGTTCATTATTCTTTGTTCCTAAGAATCAAAACTGGAAACAGCCTAAAACTCTATCAACTGATAAATGAATAATGAAAGTGTGATAGATTTGCATAAGGTAATATTATTCAGCTACCAAGAATAAACAATAAACACGAGTGAGGAAACCAAGTTCCCAAAAGAAAACTATTTCATATTTTTTCTTATATGTGTATATTAATTTTAATCCCTTGATATAGACGTTTCAGTCAGAATAACCACAGAGGTTAAGGAGCTAGTAAGAGACCAGGAGAATAAAAGGATATTTCAAGGAAGGAGCAGTATAAAACACTGTTATAAATGAACAAATTTAGACCAGGCAAATTAAATGGGTTGGGAGGGAAGAGGACAAGCTAAATGAAGGAAAATGGATAGGTACAACTAACACTAAAGGGTGTTTAAAATTCCACAGGGAAACCAAATACTGAAGAAGATTCCTAAAATATGCACACATATAGACTTCATTTAAGTGGAGTATTCATATAGTGAGAGAGACAATATCCCAACTATACATCTTATACCATCAGTAAAAAGTTTTTAGCACCAGTTATTGGCAACATCCTGTTGAATAATTGGCCAAAATGCATGCTGTAGACATACTCCATATCACAGGAATTTGCCAAGGATTTTTGCAACCTGTTGGCAAAGTCTTATCTTTGAATACACAGTTTATTTATGTCATACAACATAGAGAAACCAAAATGATGCTCACACAGAAATATCATCCCTACCAACTAGCATTCATGATGCTGGAAGATACTTTGTACTATAATCCTTAATAAACACCACGATACAAATTCTGTGACCTCAAATAGTGGTCTATTTGAAAGACATACCATTGTAACAGTGACACAGATATTTTTTGAGTAGCTAACCAATTTTTAAAAGATTTAAGACCAATTCCTTGAGTGGAAACCATATCTGGCATGGCTAAAGTGACCAAGAAGGTGAGAGTTGATTAAGTCACGAGCTTTAGGGGAAAACCTACTACTCTCATTCTGCTATAGGAACATAGCAAGAGAATGACTCCAAATAAGATATTGCTATACACATATACGAGAGCATCACTCAAGTCTCATCAAACAATCTCCTTCTAACAGTAGAAACTAACTGCTGCCCAGATTCAAAATAAGACAATGTGCTGAGATGGGAGACTTTGGAGCACTCAGTCCTAATGTCTTTGAACTGTCTTTCTCAAACCCCTCCCCTCAAGTTTCAGAAATCTATGCAGACAAAGAGGTGGAAAGATAGTATAAGCCAGAAGTAGTAGACAACTCCAAGAAACAGTGCCTTCCAGATACAACAGGATTAATAAATATATTAACTCACAGAGATGTTTGTAGTAATATAAAACCCGCACAGGTTTAAATCAGACAAAACACCATCATTAAAAATGAGAGGTTGGCACAAGGACCCACTCCTAACCAAGAAGGTATTTGCAATTGTTACCTGCTGGAAAATGGAAAATCATTTTTCTCCAATGGAGTATCACTGTGTATATCAACCACACTCCAGGTCAGGCCTCATGTCCAAGAGTAGTTGGCCAACACACAAAAGAATTCATATTTGTGTGCATGTATTTGTTTTGGTTATAATTTTGTTCCACTGGTTTTCTTTACTTTTAAAATTTTGTTTCTTTGTTTTGAGTTTTGGGTTTTGTCACTGTTTTTTTTTTGGTGGGGAGAAGAGAAAGAGAAAGAATGTGAATTTGGATGTAAAAGATGTAAAGAAGCTATAGGAAGAATTGGGGGACTGAAAAAATATAATCAAAATACAATTAATATTTAATAATTTTAATGTAATACACTGTGAAGCAATAAGAAATGAACACTTATACATAAATCAACAATGTGAATAAAGTACAATTTAATACTCTAAAAAATATGTTTCCCTAGGCAGAAACAAAATTATATAGTGGTAAAAGTATAAACTGACTAAGTTAATATAGTGAAATTAATCTGATAAAAATTAAGACTTTCTTAAAAGCTTATAAAGGATATGGTTATGTCTATTTTTCAACTTGTAGTTTGAGGAGTTATGATTAACATATATTAAAATAGAGAAAATGTGATGTTATTTCACTCTACTTAAAATTTCACATTTATCCCTCACTTCAAAATCCAATATTTAACAACATTTATCACATTTAGTATACACAAAATGTCAGGGAACATTTTCAGATCCTTGACCAAAAAAATTAAATTTTTGCCTGTGTAAAATACTATTTTGATAATGAACGTGAAATCATGTATGTAAATTATCCAGAAGAAATGAATTGAATTAGCATATTATAAATTAGAATGAGTATGTATGATCAACTCAGTTGTGGAAGAATGTGCATAATCAATGATGAAACAGTTTATACCATCCATATAAAATTCATGATATAGAAACATAGGGATTCTGTATATGTACAAAAGTGTGATATTTTGTTATATAACAGTACATGAAATAGTGGCATTGACAGAATAATCCTACTTACTGATGCATTTAAATTTATGTGAAGAAAAACAAAGAGAAAAAATGCCCACATGTTAATTGGTGTGGTAAGGTGTAATTTATCGTTACATGAACCAGCTACTAGATTAGGATGAATTACAAACAACATGTATATTTTCTGGTAAAATTCTAATTGCAATAATTTCCATGAAAATATTTTCCTTGTGGAACTATTACCCCTCATGAAGTTAGGAATATGAAATCATACCCTGAAGTGTTTAAAATCAGTGATTGGTGCATTGGCAACCATGGATATGAAATGGTTGTAAAATTCCTCTGTTCGCTCTCCATGCACCATAAGAAGGTACATAAGAAGAGAGCCACTTACTTAGGCACATTACTCCCTGCGATGATGGGAATGGAGGACAGAAGAGAAAAGGAGCTATATGAAGCTTCACTTCATCTACCATAAAAATATGTCAAAACTTCAACTCAACATGAAAGCTCCAGTGGATGCTGGGGAAAACCTATTCTATAACCACTAATCTCTAACAAGTATTAGCACGTTGTTCAAATTCTAAAACCTTTTAAAGTAGGATTCATCTTTGATGGTTTATGTTCATCTTCCCTTTTTATTATTGTTTCTTTTATATTTGAGATTATCATGTAATTATTCATTTACCTTTTCTTCTCCCAAACGCTCCACTATCCTCCTCTTACTCTCTTTGAAATTCATGAAGTCTTTATTAACTAATTTTTAAATTTGTAAATACATTATTAATTTCTAAATATGTAAATATATAAAGAAAACCTGCTCAGCATGTATAATGTTACTTACACATAGGCTTTTGGGGCAGACAATTTTGTATTGGCAACTGGTGTGTGCTTCATCATTCTTACTGAATTTTAGTGTGCATCTGGTCATGTAAATTTAACCATCAAAGATATCTCCTTATTCAGCATATTCAAGTACTCCCCATTCTCCACTGCCAATCATGTGATTTCTGATCATGCAATTAGTTTTATCCATGAAACAATTCAGTCTCATTATAGTATATCAATATTGCTGTGATTTTTGAAAACTATTTCTCTATCATTTGACCCACTATTCCAAACCATGGGTTTTTCTGTGACTTTTATATTAGCCCAGGTAGGTTTAGAGTTGAAAACAATTTTTCAATGAGGGAAACTCAGCTTGATTGCCTATACACAAAAAGGGGACTCTTTAGAATTCTCTTTAGTTGTATTTATAAGAACTGTCATGAATGAGAATTTTCACTGCATTCACCCAGAAGTTCAGGTTAGACCTTCTGAAATATAAATACTGAATAGTTTAGACTTCATATTAAGATGAAGTGATAAGCAGAAATAATTATAATCCAAGTATTTATAGTGAAAATAGTGATAATGCCATATAGATCAATTTACTAGGATACAGGAAAATAGAATAAATGTAGCATAAGTGTCAGATAGTAAAGCAAAACAAAAACATAAATATAGGAAAATAAATACAGATTCTTGGAATAGTGGCAATAATTTCCCAATGATTATCACACTTCTCTATTCTTCAATAATGACTGTTGAGCAAAAGCTGTATCTGGGGAATTTTATGCTTTCAGAGAAGTACAACTATGTCGATGAAATTGCCTCACTATCTTCTTCATTTATTTATGACCTAAAATACTGAGTAATACCAGGTATTGATTAAAACACACACACACACACACACACACACACACACACACACACACACACACGCACATACACACACACACACACATTATTTTTTAAATCCAATGTCTTAAGGAATGGGTAACATATTGCAGAGATTGGTGGAAAGGAGCATATTTGAGTCATTAAATATCTACCTAAGAATTCTGCCCAGTCAGATGGGAATTATGGTGATATTTTATTTGTGCTGAAATGTGATTTTATTTGTATGTTAATAAATAAAGTTGCCTGGGGGTCAGAGCTAATAGCAAGCCATTTAGCAGAAGTCTGGCAGTGGTAGTATTCACCCTTAATCTGATCACATGGCAGGCAGAGTCTGTGTGTTCAAGGACATAGCCAGCTTGGTGACACACACCTTTAATCCAAGTACCAACCATAGAGACCTGGAGGTCTGTATAGACAGGCAGTAACGAAGAAGTCATGTGGTTGGGTTTAGAACCAATGAGAAGGCAGAACAGAAAGGCAATAAAAATACAGACACACAGGAAGTAGGTCTCTTTTCTCAGGGGACAGATGGCAGCAGCTGGTAAGATAAAGGCTATTCGCTAGTGCTCTGACCTCTTGGGCTTTTAACTCTTTATTTGGCTCTGTGTTTCTTATTTAATAAGACTGTTTAGAATTACATCTACAGGGGATAAAATTTCTATTTTGTGCATATGCTGGTATGTAAAAGCTGAAGGAAGGAACTTTAGGAGAGATTAGAAGGGCTACTTTTCTGAAGTCTCTTAATGATCAGTTCATGACTGTCAGTTGAATAGTATTTCTGTGTGAGATCACAGGACCAGAGAAAGGTAATCTATCATCTAGAGAAAGGTAATCTATCTAGAGAAAGGTAATCCATCTAGAGAAGAGTAATCTATCTAGAGAAAGGTAATCTATCATCTAGAGAAAGGTAATCTATCTAGAGAAAGGTAATCTATCATCTAGAGAAAGGTATTCTATCATCTAGAGAAAGGTAATCTATCTAGAGAAAGGTAATCTATCCAGAGAAAGGTAATTTATCATCTAGAGAAGGGTAATCTATCTAGAGAAGGGTAATCTATCTAGAGAAAGGTAATCTATCTAGAGAAAGGTAATCTATCTAGAGAAAGGTAATCTATCATGGAGCAATGTTGAGCTTGCTGTGTCTCCACTTGTGTCATTGCAGATGTCATCCGGAAGGTTTGGGGCAGAGGAAACTCCCTTTTCACTTACTTGATGATTTTCAAAATGGTGTTTCTGAGAGTAACAAGTCACAAGATGCAAAGAGTGTCTGCCTCTGTTCTCTGAAACCTCACATCAATGGTTAATAATAACAAATAAGCAGAAAAATAAGAAAGAACCAAGGTATTCACTGTACATTAGGAATTTCATTAACACAGCTTTCCTCTTGGGATTTGGGTTCAAGTAAAGAGCAAAAATACAAACTTCTCTCATGTCCAAACTGTGATTTACTTTCCAAAACCATTTGGTTTCTATCCATTGGCCAAAGAAAAGGGGAATGTTCATAAGCAAGAGGAGAAAAATGAAAATTTCCATATATCCATGTCTGTGAGAACAGAGTTGCTGCATTGTCATTAATGCACATCACATGTCATCACATGTCACCTATGTATGAAAGCATAGATGCCTATTTTATTACTGACATTTAACATAGAGGGCACTTTTATCCACAGATTCCTTTCTGTTCAGCTGGTATGACAGTCTCTAGAGAAATCAGGAATATTCAGGCCTGGATCTTTGAATTTGAGGACCTCATTCTAGTGAGAAACAGAGGTTGAAATACATATTATGAAGATAATCTTCTGCTGCTGGTGTTAGCCTCTATATAATCTATAACTGTCTGTTACATCATTTTCTCTGGTGTAGTTGCAGAAAATGTCTCTATTTTTTTTCTTTACAAGCATCCAGTTAATGTCTTTCAGTAAAAGAAGAATCTTAGTAATGTTTTGTGTTGACTTTTGTATTCTGTTATAATCACAGTGTAAAGTTAATGAGCAAGATATTTAGTTCTGCTATTGTGGGTGTCTTTCAGCTTGCAAGTAGTAGGTTGTACTTCCAGGAAGTTTTCCACTAACATGCCGAAACACCAGTGGTATTATGTAACTGTAGGCTCTTCCTTCCTTCAGGCTCCAATGACTCTCTCTAAAGTCTATCGCTCAAAACATAGTTCCAGACATAGAACACTGCACATGTTTACTTCAAATGTTTTCTTATCTAGTTAAATGTATTTTTCAGACTGTATCTCAGAATATAACCCATTGATTCTTGCCCTGTTTTGTCAGAGTATGCTGTGGGGGCCATTGGTAACTTAAGCATAGGTTTGCCCTTAAGTTATAATCCATCACTCTCTGCATGTTGAATTTGATTATAAACTCTCAAACCTTTTGGAAAGTAATCCATATTTACCAATAATCAAAGAATACAATTTATAGATTATTATGTCAAGCAGTCCAGAGAAGAATGCAAATAAAAAATTGTTATCTGAGTGTTTACTTTTGTTTTAATTGGTTGACATAGGTAGCTAATTCTTCCAATCTTCCTTTTTTTTGTTTGGTATTTTAAGACATTAAAATCTCTTTGTAATTGTCCTAGCTGTCTTGGAACTCAATTTGTATACCAGGCTGGCCTCTTACTCATAGAGGTCCCCCTGCCTTTGTCTCCTGGGTGTTAGAATTAAAGGCATGCATCACCAAGTCTGGCTAATTCTCATCTTTTAATGGTCCATTTCCCACTACTATAAATAAACATGAAAGGTAGATGGTATGTATAGAAAATGAGTTTATTTGGCATCAGTGTTACATCACTCTCTCTGTCAAGGAACAAACGAAAATGGATTACAGTGCAGTAGACACACATGAGATGGAGAATACATGGCAAGACAAGAATTTGCAGAGTTTGAGGGAGATAATTCTGTCACGTCCTATTACACTTGAGGCAGAGTATCATCACTGAAACATCAGTTGGATACTCTATAAGGATGCATGTTAACAACAGGATTTATTTAGTATAAATCAAAAATCTATTCATCACAGAGAAACCCAAAGTGTATCTTTATAATCATGTTATGAGTCATAAGCCAATTATTCTAAATATATCCAGTGAAATCTATACATTTTCAAAGGTAGAACTGAATCAAGCAGTTAGATATATAGTGACTGCTACATAGTCAGAAAATGAACGGAAAATTTTAGTCACAGATATATTATAGTAAGGTCTCTAAATCATTCTGGTCTTCAACTTATGAAGAATTATCAAACTATTTTTAAGGTTTAAGGAAGACAGCTGTCCTCTTTTAAAAATATATAAATGTATTTGTTTGTGTATGTTAGTGTTTTACCTCTATGTACATTTGTGTGCCATATGCATGCAGCATATTCAGAAGCAAGCAGAGGACACCAGATCCCCATCAACTGGAGTTATAGATAGTTTTGAGCCACCATCTGAGTGCTGTTAGTAGAACCCAGGTCCTTTGCAGGAACAGCAAGTATTGTTAACCACTGAGATATCTCTCTTGCTCTTAACTAAATTTTGAAGATGATAGGATTTAGTGGTAACAAGCAGCAGTAAGTGACAAAACAAAGTGGAAAGTGAAAAAATGATTTAATATGTCCTGATGTGCACCAAAATATAATGAGAAGTGAAATATAACAGAGAAGTGAAATTGGAGAGAAGAAAATATTCAACTTGAAAAAAGATGTAAACTGTGATGAATATGATGCTGAAGGGAGTTTTGTTTAATGGCCAGATTGCAAGAAAGAGTCCACTTCCTGCTGTAATAACTTGGTTCATAATGAACACATTTGAACATAAAAAATTAGAACAGGCATTTGGACTATGTATATGACTTGTTATAATTCTCACTGTAGAGGGGTTTATATGAATCAGACACTGGTATGAGATTCATTCATCAGTATTTTTAAAGGTTCTCTGATAATTCAAATGAAATTCAAAGTTGAGGACAAGTGATAAACTCCAGATTCATAAAAATACATCCTATATAGAAAGTAGTGGTGGGACTATAAAATCAGCTCTGCCATTAAGTGCTTTTGTAGCTTGTTCAGAGGACCCCCATTCACTTACTATCATGCATACTCGGCAGCATAAAACTGACTCTATAGAGGATCTGATACCCTCTTCTGACACCTCAATGATGCCTCTGTTAACCTCCACACTTACATTGTACACAGTCACAGATAAACATATAAAAATAAATATTATAAAAGCTGCAATTTTTAATTAAAATCATATAAACTTGTGAATCGATGTGAATTTTAAATATAAATAATTATCCCAGTTGATAGATTGCTTAAAAATAGTGAATGCCTGGATATTATGAATTTAATAATGGTATTGCTGAAGAAAACAGGATTCATAAATACACACCAAATCCAATGAGGATATATCAATGAAGAAATAAAATCCTTCAAGATAGACAATATAGCACACAAAGCAAGAACTAGACTTGTACACAGGAGAGTTTTCAAATGTATACTAGGAAAATCAGCAATAGAAAATAAGATTAATTAGTTCTCAAGTGCAGCCTCCTCAAGGCACCTTTAATATCCCTGTTCCTAAGGCTATAGATGAATGGATTAAGCATGGGTGTGACCACAGTGTACATCACTTCAGCCATCAAATCCTTTCTGTGGGAAGATGACAGAGCTGAACTAAGATACACTCCAAGGCCTGTTCCATAAAATAGGCAAACTACTGACAGATGAGACACACAGGTAGAAAAAGCTTTAAACTTTGCCCCTGAAGATGAAATTCTAAGAATGGATGACACAATTTTATAGTAAGAGTAAAGGATCCCCAGGATCGGAAAAAATCCAAATACGGCATCAGTAAAATACTCAACAATGTCATTGATGAAATAATCATAACAGGTCAGATTAAGAAGTTTAGAAGGATCACAAAAGAAATTGGCAATTTCCACATCCTTGAAATTTGGGTTTTGTATGATAACCAAATTGTGCAGCTGGGAGTCCAGAAAACTAACCAAAAATGAACTCAAAACCAATAAGACACAGAGCTGAGGGGTCATCAGGATTGGATAATGGAGAGGATGGCAGATGGCTACAAACCTGTCATAAGCCATCACAACCAGTAGCATGTCATCTACACAACCAAAAAAGGCAAACACAGACATCTGAGTCAGGCATGCCACATAGGATATGCTTCTTCTATGAGTCTGAATGTTCACAATCATCTTTGGGACTGTGGTAGAAATATATCCTATATCTGCCAAGGACAGGATGCACAGAAAGAAGTACATGGGTGTGTGTAGGTGAGGGTCATTGCTGACAGCCAGGACAATGATCAGGTTCCCAAGCACTGCAACCAGATACACGGATAAAAACAGTCCAAAGAGAACAGGTTCCAGTTCTGGGCTATCTGTGAGTCCCATGAGATAGAATTCTGAGACGAATGTTAAATTTTGTGGCTCTATATCCCGTGGACACCTTGTCAAAAGGAAATATTTATATATAAGAAAAAGGAAACACTTTTTTTGTTTGAATTCAGTAATCACAGTAATTACATTGTCTATTTTTAATTTTTATCTTGTTCTGTTTGGAGTTTAGAGAGAATCCTGAAATGTGATGAAGTTAACCTTGAAGTCAAATTGACACTCCTTTCTCAGACTCCCTAGTGCTGAGATTTGAGAAGTGTAGATATAGGCCCACACTGGTGTTTTGGTAGGAACCACTAATTAGATTTGGAAGGGTGTTTTAAAAAAGAGGACATAAAGTTTGGAGAGAGATGTATTGGTGAGGCACTAATGGAAATTCCAGGGGGAGTTAAGAATGGCTATTATCAGAAGACATCATGTACATATATGAAAATTTCAAAGAGTAAACCAAAAGTAAATTTAAAATGTCTCAGCACACTTGTCTATACAGACTTTAAGTATTCAGAATTTAAGCATTTTGTAGCTGACAAAACTTCATTTATATGCTGTTTTTACAATGATCCCTTTTATTGGTTGTTTCTGTTGTTCAAAAGAAAAAAAAGGAAAGAAAGAAAGAAAAAAGGAAGTAACCCACAAAAGTCAAACATGTCTTATGTTTAATTCAACAGGATATTTCAAATTTCCCTGGTTTCAGTGCTAGTATTAAACACTGAATTAAAGTTGATAGTCTTTTATGAAAATGCATTGATACACATCTGATATGTCTAGGTATTTTATCTTCTATTTTCTGATTTTCAGTCTATGGATATGAGTAAAACATATTCATTTTTTGTCTAAAATAAATTCATAATGATATATGCTTTATCAGATAAGAATATTATATAAACAATGTGAAAAACACACATAATCCAAGTAAAAAATCTCTACCTGTTAACACATTATTACATAATATTTGCATGTTTCATGAGTGATTTTATGTATGTTTGTGTTTGCATATGTGTGTAACATAAATATCCTAGTAAAGATCTTACATGATTTCCATATTGTTTTGTCAAATGTACATATTCATGAAACTGCATTGACTAAAAAGCATACTAAATTTTGAACTATTAAACAGTTAATACATATGAACTTGAGATCTTCATCAGTAAGCTTCTCTAATATGAGTGGAAAGAAAAAATTATATTAAAGTGTAACAACAGAAAAAATCCTTAAGATTCAAAATTCTCATGACTGGTATTTTTCATATTTGTTTTCTCTCACCCTACTGCACAAACAATTGCTTGATTTCATGATTACAAAATAGTGTTTCCAATAACCCTGCCACCATCATGAGATTTTTCTGCACTTACTGAGTTATGTGGTTTCTCTGCTGAGCCATAACCATGAAATACAAATTCACAGACACTTCCTTGCAAGGTGCTCACATAATACTGAAGCCAAACTTGGACTTCAGTTTTAAAATAAATACAATATCAAATGGTGATCTTACTGAGAAGTATGAAGTGACAAAATGATACAATTTTGAAGGTAAATACTTTTTGACACAAAATAGAAGGTCTGTAAATCAACCTGAATAATGACTAATATATATGGTTAAAAACTCAATGCACAGAGCTCATAATTAGACAAATTGGTATGTGATAGTCCAGTCTCCAGAGACTTCCTAATATTAACTGCAGAAAATCAGTGGTTTTGTCCCCTTAATCTGGGAAAACATTTCTATACATAACTGATATCTTATTTGCATGTATTTTCAAAGATCTATTTGCTATTCATTTCCATCTTATGATATATGCATGCATTATTAAAAACCTACTTTTCCTTTCTTTTTTTTTATTTTTCTCTATTAAGAAATTTTCTATTCACTCTGCATACCACCCACAGATCCCAGCTACTCCCTCCTCCCACTCCCAGGCCTCCCTCCCAAGCCACCCCACATACCCATATCCCCTAAATCAAGGTATCCCAAGGGGAGTCAGCAGAGCCTGGCACACTGAGCCTAGGCAAGTTCAAGCCCCTTCCCACTGCACCAAGGCTGCGCAAGGCGTCGCACCACAGGTCCCAGATTCCCAAAAGCCTGCTTATGTACCAGGTGCAGATCCTGATCCCCCTGCCTAGGTGCCCCCCTAAACAGTTCAAGCCAAAAACTGTCTTCCATACCCAGAGGGCCTAGTTCAGTCCCTTGGAGGCTCCACAACCACTAGTCTATAGTTCATGGGCTTCCACTAGTGTGGCCGGTCATCTCTGCATGTCTTCCCATCATGATCTCGACGTTCCCGGCCTGCAGAATCCCTCCTCTCTCTCATCAATTGGGTTCCCAGAGCTCAGCCTGGTGCCTGGCCGAGGATCTCTGCATCTGCCTCCATCAGTCACTGGACAAAGGCTCTATGATGACAGTTAGGGTATTCACTAGACCGGTCACCAGAGTAGACCAGTTCAGACACCCTCTGGACCACTGCCATAAGTCCAAGGTAGGGTCATCCTTGTGGGTTCCTGAGAGCCTCCCCAGCACCCTGCCTCTTCCTATTTCCATGATGTCCTCATCTATCATGGTATCTCCCTCCTTGCCCTTCCACTCTGTCTCTGTTACAGCTCGACTCTCCCATTTCCCTATATTCTCATCCCCCACTCCTCGCCCTCTGCCACCTATCTCCCCACACTCCCAGGGCTTGTAGATCTTATCTACTTCTACTTCACTGGGTCATCCACGAGTTCCTCCTAGGGTCTTTCCCTGTTAGCCAGCCTCTCTGGAGCTGTGGGTTACAGTCCAGCCATCCCTTCCCTCACATCTAGTATCCACCTATGAATGAGTACATACTATGTTTGTTCTTCTGAGTCTGGGTTACCTCACTCAGGATGATATTTTCTAGTTCTATCCATTTGCCTGCAAATTTCATGATATTGTTTTTTGCGGCTGAGTAGTACTCCATTGTGTATATGTGCGACATTTTCCTTATCCATTCTTCAGTAGAGGGGCATCCAGGTTGTTTCCAGGTTCTTGCTATTACAAATAATGCTGATATGAGCATAGTTGAGCATGTGTAATCATGATAAGATTGAGCATTCCTTGGGGATATGCCCAAGAGTGGTATAGCTGGATCTTGAGGAAGACTTATTCTCAATTTTCTGAGAAACCACCATAATGATTTCCAGAGTGGCTGTACAAGTTTGCATTCCCACCAACAGTGGAGGAGTGTTCCCTTTGCATCCTCTGTAACAGAGGCTGTCTTCAGTGTGTTTGATCTTAGCCATTCTGATAGGTGTAAGATGGTATCTCAGAGTTGTTTTGATTTGCATTTCCCTGATGACTAAGGATGTTGAGCAATTCCTTAAATGTCTTTCAGCCATTTGAGGTTCTTCTGTTGAGAATTCTCTATTAAGCTCCATAGCCCATTTTTAAATTGGATTGCTCAGTATTTTGAAGTCTAGCTTTTTGAGTTCTTTATATATTTTGGATATCAGCCCTCTGTCAGATGTGGGGTTGGTGAAGATCTTTTCCCCTTTGTAGGCTGTTGTTTTGTCTTATTGACCATGTCCTTTGCTTTACAAAAGCTTCTCAGTTTCAGGAGGTGCCATTTATAAATTGTTGCTCTCAGTGTCTGTGCTACTGGTGTTATATTTAGGAAGTGGTCTCCTGTGCCAATGAGTTCAAGACTACTTCCTCATTTCTCTTCTTTCATGTTCAGTGTAACTGGATTTATGTTGAGGTCTTTGATCTACTTGGACTTGAGTTTTGTGCATGGCAACAGATATGGATCTATTTGCAATCTTCTGCATGTTGATATCTAGTTATGCCAGCACCATTTGTTAAAGATGCTTTCTTTTATCCATGGTGCAGTTTTGGTTTCTTTGTCGAAAATCATATGTTCATAGATGTGGATTAATGTCAGGGTCTTCAATTTGATTCCATTGATCCACATGTCAGTTTTTATGCCAGTACCAAACTGTTTTTATTACTATAGTTCTATAGTAGAGGTCAGGGCTCATGATGCCTCCAGAGGTTGCTTTATTATACAGGATTCTTTTAGCTATCCTAGGTTTTTTGTTTTTCCATATAAAGTTAAGTATTATTATTTCCAAGTCTGTGAAGAATTGTGTTGGTATTTTGATGGGGATTGCGTTGAATCTGCAGATTGCTTTTGGTAAGATTGCCATTTTTACTATGTTTTCTACCTATCCATGAGCATGGGAGACCTTTCCATTTTATATTATCTTCTTTGATTTGTTTCTTCAGAGACTTAAAGTTTTTATCATACCTGCCTTTCACTTGCTTACTTAGAGTTACCCCAAGGTAGTTTATATTATTTGTGGCTATTATAAAGAGTGATGTTTCTCTGATTTCTTTCTCAGCCCATTTATCATCTGTATATAGGAGGGCTACTGATTTTTTGAGTTAATCTTGTATCTTGCCACCTTACTGAAGGAGTTTATCAGTTGTATGAATTCCTTGGTCGAATTTTTGGGGTCATTTATGTATACTATCATATTGTTTGCAGATAGTGAAAGTTTGATTTCTTCCGTTCCAATTTGTATCCCCTAGATCTCCTTTTTTGGCCTTATTGCTCTAACTAGAACTTCAAGTACTATGTTTAATTAAGTATGGGGAGCGTGGAACAGCCTTGCCTTGTTCCTGATTTTAGTGGAATTGCTTTGAGTTTCTCTCCATTTAATTTGATGTTGGTTGTCGGCTTGCTGTAAAATGAATTTATTATGTTTAGGTATGCTCCTTGTATTCCTGATCTCTCTAGAACCTTTATTATGAAGGGGTGTTGGATTTTGTCAAAGGCTTTTTTAGCATCTAATGAGATGATCATGTGGTTTTTTCTTTCAGTTTGTTTATATGGTATATTACATTGACAGATTTTTGTATGTTAAATCATCCTTGCATCCCTGGGATGAAGCCTACTTGATCATGGTGGATAATTTTTTTGATATGTTCCTGGATTCAATTAGCCAGTATTTTATTGAGTATTTTTGCACCAATGTTCATGAGGGAGACTGGTCTGTAATACTCTTTCTTTGTTGCATCTTTGTGTGGTTTGGGTATCAAGGTAACTGTAGCTTCCTAAAAGAATTTGGTAATGTTCCTTCTGTTTCTATGGTGTGGAGCAATTTGAAGGGTATTGGTATTAGCTTTTCTATGAAAATCTAGTAGAATTCTGTGCTGAAACCATCTGGTCCTGGGCTGTTTTTGGTTGGGAGAATTTTAATGACTGATTCTATTTCCTTAGGGCTTATTGGTCTATTTAAATAGTTTATATGATCTTGATTTAACTTTGGTATGTGGTATCTATCCAGTAAATCATCCATTTCTTTCAGATTTTCCAGTTTTGTGGAGTACAGGTTTTTGAAGTATAACCTGACGATTCTCTGGATTTTCTTGTCATCTGTTGTTATCTTTCCCTTTTCATTTTTGTTTTTGTTAATTTGGATGCTCTCTCTCTCTCTGCTGCTTGGTTAATTTGGAGAAGGACTTGTCTATCTTTTTGATTTCTCAAAGAAGCAACTCTCTGTTTCATTGATTCTTTGTATTGTTCTCTTTGTTTCTATTTTATTGATTTCAGCCCTCAATTTGACTATTTCCTGGTGACTGTTAAGCCTAGGTGAGTTTGCTTCTTCTTGTTCTAGAGCTTTCAGTTGTGTTAAGTCACTAGTGTGAGATTTCTCCAACTTCTTTATGTGGACATTTATTGCTATGAAATTTCCTCTCAGTACTGCTTCATAGTGTCCTATAAGTTTGGTATGTTGTACATTCATTTTCATTGAATTCTAGGAAATCTTTAATTTCTTTCTTTATTTCTTTTTTACCCATTGGTGATTCAATTGGATATTATTTGGTTTCCATGAGATTTTAGGCTTTCTATAACTTTTTTCATTGTTGAAATCTAACTTAAAGCCATTGTTGTCTGATAAGATACAGGAGATAACCCTCCTTCTCTAAGCACAGTAAGTACAGACCTCCCTGAAAATAATTTCATTGATAGTATTATGAAATTAACACCATCCATAATAATCACTAATTTATATTACAAACTGAAACAATAATTATTGTAATTTTTATTTATCAATTTCCTAAACTAAAAGATGAGAAACAAAGGCATAAAACTGTTTAAGCAATTTGTGTATAAATGCTGGATTTAAAAAAATAAATGTTAGGTTTTCTAAGAGTAATCACAATAAGTGCTATGAATGCTGAATAGACTGTCCTTCAGAGAAGTTGCATCAAGTCTTATTCCTTAGACTGTAGATTGACAGACTGAACATAATCATTAGTACTGTGCACATGAGAGAAGTAATTATGCTGTTTCAGAAATAATGTGATAGAGCTGAACTCAGGTACATTCACAAAATCCTTGTCTTTTTATTAAACCTTTCTTGTCAGTTGATTTTATTGTTTGTGCTACTATATCCTATCTGGAAAGTCTGTATCCTTATAAGTTGAAGTGTACTCTTTATGTTTACTTCTAGTAGATTAATGGTAATAGGTCTTAAGGAGGAAGTTCTTGACCCATTTGTAGTAGAATTGTGTACAGAAAGATAGATAAGATCCAAGTTTTGTTGATCCCCCTATTGAAAATAAGGTTTATTGTACTGTATGTTTATGATGTTGTCTTTTCTCCAACATATATTTATGGTATCTTCATTAAAATTCAGGTTGTTGTAATTGCATGTACTTTATCTCATACTTCAATTCTATTTCATTTATTTGTGTCTTTTTTGTGAAAGTACTATGATGTTTTTATTAATGTACTGTTGTATAATTTGAAATCAAAATAGTGTCAGGAAACTAAATATCTAGACTGCATGAACACAATGCCTGTTGCATATTCCAAGGTGACAAGAAGAAGGTTCATATTCAAAGTAAGAATCATATATCTAAAAATAAAGGAGGGGGAGTAAGAGGTGAAGGGCTGATGGCTATGGTTTGTAGTGCTTCAAATGTTAGAATAATCCCAGAGCCATATGTCCATAATAGCAAAACCTAGAGTACAGTGTGATGATTGAAGTGTATTGTAACTGTTCCAAGATACTCAATTTAGGAAACAAACAAGTTTAATTTTCAGAAGACATTTTAGTTTCAAAATGTTTCTTATTCCTACAATGATAACTATAAATTCTTTCTGGCCTTAACAAAATAATATAGCACTTTGGGAGAAAAATGCATCCTAGAAGACCAGCACTAGAAGCCAAGATAGAAAATACCTCTGTGGCCACCACAGCCTTGCCCTTGGTGCTTTGGTAGACAGGAAGGAAGGTGACCCAGACACTACAAAAAACCAGCATGCTAAAGGTCAGGAACTTGGCTTCATTAAAAGCATCAGGCAGGTTTCTCACAAGAAAAGCCAGGGTGAAGCTCCCCACTGCCAGGCAGCCCAGGTATCCCAGGACACAGTAAAAAGCAGTGACTGAACCCTTGTTGCACACAATAATGATATGATCATATTCTGAGTGTGTATCTATGTCAACAAAAGGAGGTGATGTCCCCAGCCATATGCCAAGGGGAATAAGTTGGATCAGAGTGCAGAAGGGAACTATGAAGTTAGGTACTCTTGATATCAACAACCATCTCATCCTTCTTCCTGGAGAAGTAACACTGAATGCCAGAACCACAGTAACAGTTTTGGCTAAGACAGTGGAAAGAGCCACAGTGAACACAGCTGAAAATACTGTCTGCTGTAGAATGCAAGTGGCTGTGTTGGGATAACCAATGAAGAGCAAAGGACAGAGAAAACAGAGGGTGAGGGAGATGAGCAGAATATAGCTAAGTGTTCTATTATTAGCTTTGACAATTGGAGTGGTTCGGTGTTTTACAAAGATCCCAAGAATGGTAACTGCCAGTCCAGAGAAGAACAAGGATAAGGAGGTTAAAATTATCCCCAAGGCATCTTCATAGGATAGGAAGGTCACACTTTTTTGAATGCAGTGAATTCTCTGCTTATTGGCATATTGATTATCTCCACACCTCAAACACTGCTCCATATCTGTTGTGAAATAAAATGTTTTGAGGGAAATTTATTAGTAAGAGACCAGAAAATGGAGAGATTCCACATTTAGTCATCTCTTGTCACCAAATGAAACCTTCAGTGCTTGGAATGTGTTACATCAGATGGAATTTTTATCAAAAGGGGCTTTGTTAACTCCATCAAACAATATATTCACCTAGGCTATTTTTTCCTCTCCAAAACAAGAGGAACATCCTCTTGCTGAAGACTATGCCTAGATAATACATTAAACACAGAGAAAATGACAAGTTTCCTAATTATAACCTCCAGCCCTAATGACTAATGTTGATGGTACTAATGATTACTCTGAAACCTACCAAAAGAAAATGGTGAGCACTACCTTAGCGACAATCCCAGTACCAAACATGGAGGTCTTGAGGTCTGTACAGACAGACAAAAAGTGACAGACCTGGGTAGGAAGAGGAAATGATGTAGCTGGAATAAGAGAGCCAATGAGAGAACAGAACAGAAAAGGCATATAAACGTGAGTATACAGAAAGAAGCTCTCCTTGGAAGCTGCAGAGTTGGTGAGGTGAGGCTAACTCGTGGTTCTTCCTATACCCATGATCTTTCTGTCGGGCTTTAACTAAAATTTCTGGCTGTGTGTTTTTTATTTATTAAGACCATTTAGAAATTCGTCTTCAAGTGGCACCCAATGAACTTGGCAAGAATTCATTAAAAAAAATGCTTGTGGGCTTACAGGGCCCCTGGCTCAGTCATAGTTGAAAAGGTCAGGCCAGAGCACATGACTAGAGTCTCTTTGGCTTTCTTTCTTATGGTGGGTGGTGTGGTCTCTCTCTCTGGATTCCCATCTCGGACTGCTACCACACTAGGTAGCTGCCTTGAAAATCTCTTGGACTTCTACTGTTCTATGCAATGACAAACTTGGTAAGTCAATTAAGATATCTTAAAGAGTGAAATTAGTTAAAAAAAATTTTCCCACATTAAAAAATGGGAAACGTCTTTACTATGGAAGGAATTTTTTCACTGATAACACATAAGGCAGTCTGAAAGTGGAACAATTAAATTAGAGTATAATTAATATTGATGTGATGCACGTAATATCAATTATAAATATTATTTGCTTGATTATTTTCATTTTAGCATTAAAAAGGTTGGTCAATTTAAGTAATAAGATAAAAGCTTTAGACAAACCTGTTAAAATGAATCATAGAGAAATTCAGACCTAGACAGGAGAATTTAAAGGTGAACCTAAATCAGTGTTGACTTTAGAAAAAGTGTTAAAATGAATTATAGAGAAATTCAGACCCAGACAGAAGAATTTAAAGGTGAAATTATTTTAGGATTGAATTATACAGTTACAGAGAGACAGCCTGTTTTCAAACAAACAAAATTAATCTATCTGGTAACCTTACAGGAAATACCTCCACAAGGGCATGTACAAGCTAATTGGATTCCAGTGGAAATGTTAGTTTTAAGGAGATTTAAACTAGCTATAGTATCATGTGGCATTCATTCTTCATTTGTAAAGCAGATGTTAAACTTCTGGTGAATTTGTGTAGAATTATCTTTCATGACTGCAAAGAATTAATTACAGCTGTCCTAGATGCTGGAGCACAATTTCAATGGACAACTTGGTTTAAAGAGGAAGCTAAAACAATAGAACGACAACATAGGACTAGAGGTGTGGATATTTCCAAGGATCAGCTACTTGGAGAAGGCAATTACCCTGATATGCAAAGACAATATTTATAAATTTATGCCACATGGCAGCCATGAATGCATGGGACAGAATTGAGAAGGCAGGGATGAAAATTGAATCATTTACAAAAGTTATACAAGGCCGGAAAGAATCTTTCATGGATTTCTTACAAATGCTGTCTTCAGCAGTAAATAGAAGGACACGAAATTCAGAAGCTAGTCAGATAATAATTGAATCTTTGGCTTTTGGGAATGCAAATTCAGCATGCAAAACAATAACCAGGCTTTAAAATGCAAGATCAGTATCCTTGGAGGTTCCGATCAGGGACACAATTAATATTCAGTCTCATGACCATGATGATATGTCGATAGGAGACGTGATATGAAAAACTTTAAGGAAAAATAATAATGTCAGATGTTTCAGTTGTATTAACCAAGGTCATTAGAAAAGGGAGTGTAATCAGGGCTTTCCTAGAAAGAATGTTTATTCAAGGAATAGTGCCAACAGAATGCTTCTCCCTTCTGGATTATACAGAATATGTGGTAAGGGAAAACATTGGACCAATGAATGTAGATCAACAAGGGACAGACAAGGTAATCCTTTGCCTTTGCCATCATGCAATTCTAAGAGGAGCCTCATGCAGGACCCCATTACAAATTCAGTTCAGACTTTTCCTGCCATAGTAGAAGAAACCCCTTCTCAGAGCAAATAAATAACCAAAGGCATATTGGAATAAAACAGGCTGTTCATGATGATATAACAGGTGTAGCAGAGAGAACAGGAAATTCAGGAGAAACCATAAGGCGAATTTGGCAAACTACTATAAATGAACAAAGAACAAAATTAAAAGTACAAATAAATGTTGTTCTCTTGGAAGCATTGGTAGATACAGGTGCAGATGTTACAATAATTGCACCAGAATTTTGGCTTCCAAATTGGCCTCTTCAGGAGGTAAATGTTCAGCTCTTAGGTATTAGAACATTACCTCAGTGAAACAGACTGCAAGATGGCTTGAATGTATAGGTCCAGAAGGACAGAAAGGAAAATTAAAGCCATCCATGGCAAACATAGCTATGAACTTAAGGGATCATGATCTATTACAACAATGGAATACCAAGATTAACAATCCCCCAACTTTAGAAACAAACCATAAACTAACACATGTTTCTGAGAGAAATGTTAGGAGGTATCGAAATTAACACAAGTCACTGGCCATTCAGATTGTGGAAGAACAGGGCACAATAACTGCTGATCTTTCAAAGACACCAACAACTCAACTTTTAAAATGGTTTACAGATAAGCCTGTATGGGTTCAGCAATAGCCTTATCAATAGCCTTGGAAGATATGGTATAAGGGCAGTTAAATGCTCAGCTGATTGAAGAATCAGCCAGCCTTTGGAATTCTTTTGTTTTTGTTATTAAAAGATATCTGGTAATGGAGAATGGTAACAGAACTAAGAGCAGTTAACAAAGTAATTCAGCCAATGGGTTCTCTACACTCTGGAATTTCTTTGCCTATGTCATTAACCTAAATGATGGCCTCTTATAGTTATCAATTTAAAAGATTGTTTCTTTTCAATACCCTTACAAAAAAAGAGAGAAAAATTTGCCTTCACAGTGCCTACTTATAATGATTCTCAGCCAGTCAAGAGATATCAATGGAGGGTTCTCCCATTAGCAAATGTTGAATAGCACAACCCTGTGCCAATATTTTGTACAACAGCCATTGGAAGTAATACATAAATAATTTCCTAAATTTATAATTTATCATCACATGGACAGTATTTTACTAGCTGATTCAAATGCAGATACTGTAGAAAGAATATTTGAAGAAGTAAAGAAAATTTTGCTTTGTTAGGATTACATATTTAATCTGAAAAGATACAAACAGGAGATTCTATTAATTATGTGGGATACCAGACAGGTCCACAAAAATTAAACGCAAAAAGGTGCAAATTAGAAGAGATCAATTTCGGGTTTTAATGCCATTCAAAGTTTATTTGAAGACATTTCCCATCTATGAACTGTTGTTGAGGTAAAAAAGGATGAACTGAGTAATTTCTTTAAAACCTTAGGAGGTGACAAGGACTTAAATAGTCCAAGAGAATTATCAGGTGAAGCTGAGAGAGAATTGGCCTTGGTGGAAAAGAAAGTACAGGAAGGACACGTGGATTGTATGGATCCAAAGGTTGATTGAATTATGGTTATTTTGCCCTGTAAGCATTTTCCTACAGGAATTTTAATGCAGAGGAAAAACATTATATTTTAATGGATATTTCTATGATATAAACAGAGTAAAAAATTACAAACTTACATGGAAAAGATATCTGATTTGATTTTAAAAAGAAAATTGAGACTTTGTCAATTCAGCATGAATAGACCCAGAAGAAATTGTGGTATCTTTAAATAAGGATGACATAAACAAATTATGGGCAGAAAGTGAACCTTGGCAAAGATCTTGCAGTAATTTTTAGGAGAGATACCCTAAAAGTGATAGAATTCAACTTATAAAGAGAGTTGATTGGATTCTGCCTCAAATTCCTTGGGAAACACCCATATTTAAAGCTCATACATTTTATATATATGTGAACAAACAAGGAAAGGCATGTTACAAGTCAGAAAATTTAAGTAAAGTGGTTCAAAATCCTTATAATTTGGTTCCAAAATTGGAAGTGTATGTTATTCTGTTGGTATTAATGAATTTTTCTGAACCTGTCAACATAGTTACTGACTCTCAGTATTCTGAAAGGGTGGTCTTACATATTGAGACTGAAGAATTTGTCCCTGATGAGTCATAATTAACTTTGTTTTTTATTCAGTTACAAGACATAATCAGGAATAGGAAGCAGCCCTTATATATAAGTCACATCTGATCCCATATAAGTTTGCCAGGCCTTCTAGCAAAAGGTAATGATGAAATTGATAAACTGTTGATAGGAAATGTGCTTGTGGCCTAAGAATTTCATTAAAAAAATCATGTCAGTAGTAAAGGTTTAGCAATGGATTTTTCCATAACCTGGCAACAAGCCAAGGAAATTGTAAGGAAATATCCTACTTGTTCTTTTTACAATCAGATTCCACTACCAGCAGGATGTGACATGAAGGGTACTCCAAGAATGAAATCTGGCAGATGGATGTGTTTCACTTTGCAGAATATGTAAAATGCAGAAATGTGTATGACACACCATAGATACTTATTCAGGATTTCAATGAGCAACTGCTCTGAGTTCTGAAAAAGCTGATTCAGTAATCACACATTTTCTAGAAGTTATGGCCATCATGGTTATACCTGCACAAGTAAAAACTATCAATGCTTCAGCCTATGTCTTGTGAAATGAAGCAGTTTTTTGCTTATTACAGTATAAAGCATATTACAGGTATACCACACAATCCTATAGGCCAAGCAGTCATAGAAGGATCAAAGTGAACTCTAAAGGATATGATAAGTAAACAGAAAGGGGTAACAAAGACCTCCCAGAAATAGATTACATAAGGCTCTATTAATTTTGAATTTTCTCAGTGTTAATGAGAAAGGAACAACAGCTGTGGAAAGACAATGCATAATAGAAACAACTACATAATTAAATCAGCCTAGATTCTTTAAAGATGTGCTAACCTCAGAATGGAAACCAGGATATGTACAACATTGGGGATGAGATTTCGCTTTTGTTTTTATAGGAGAAGAAAAGCTATGAACACCATCAAAATTGATTTGAACTAGAGTCCTCTTAGTTAGAAGAGGTGATAGTTCATGGCTCAGCATGACCATCCAATTTAAACTAAATTATACTACTAACAAATGCTTTTCATTTAATCAGATATAACTTGCCAAAAGGAAACCTTTCCATTGTTAGGCTGCGGGAAGGGTTTTTTTTTTTTTTTCTTTTAGGAGAATGAAGGGTAAATAATCTGAAGAACACAGGTCAAATGAGACATTTGAAGAAAAAGGACAAATTATCTAAAAAAAAATGTCCCAAGAAAAAGGATAAATTGGCCTATTGGTATATCACATGTAGAATTTCATAATTCTGCCTAAATTTTTGTTTCTGTTCTTCTCTACAGAGACAACACAAATGTTGTTATGTAGTCCCAGTTCAATTAAAAACTAAAGCTGGCTTTGAAGTTGGAGAACAGCTCCCTCCTTCTCTACACCCAAGCATGTTTGTTAAAAGGAAAATGCAAAAATCTCTGTATCATGTCAGAAGAAAGAGCCATCTGATATGGGACAGAAAAAAACCAAAAATTAGGGACTATTCTATTGCCACTAACCTCAATTCTTTGGTTCTATTTTGACTCTTTAAACTTTTTATTTATTTATTTATTTATTTATTTATTTATTTATAACTTTATTTTATTGTTTAATTTAATTTTACATATCAGCCACGGATTCCTTTGTTCTCCCCCCTCGAACACCCCCTGCCTTCCCCCCAGCCCACCCCCCCATTCCCATCTCCTCCATGGCAAAGAGGGGCTTATACAGGGACACTAGCCACAGCCTGGGAGGAGGGGACTAGACCTGCCTGGACTGAATCTACCTAGTTAAACTCTTCTTAAGGAATGACTTTCATATCAAAATTTATAAGGTTAATATATATATATCATACTTTGGTTATGATATTAATGGTCATATAGAGTACTAATTCTAGAAAAAGGCTTCATTTAGCTGCCTATACATGTTTTTGTATTGGAGTCTCTATCACTTTTCTGCAGGGAATCAAGACCAAGCCTAAGAGCAATTTTGAAGTCTCCAGAAAGATAATGGGGGCTCCCAAGGATGATTCCACATGCACAATAATATCACTAAGCTGACAAATATCACCCAAAGATCAGCTTTGGACTATAAACTGCTCAGGACAATTTCAAGAAAGCCAGCTAAGATGATCCAGCTTCACAGACTACTTGAACAAGATCTTGTGATAAGCCCTACACTTTCAAATTATTCAGAGACTGGACAACAAATGATAAAATTTCCTCTCCCAGAACTTGATAATTAACCCCAAATTTTTCTTTTCAGGATCCCCTAAAGATGCCGTTGCCCACAAACAGCAGGAAGCAATTTTAAGAACATGACGTACACATTTACAAGATGTGGGGCAGGTGGTTTATGGTCTTTCAATGGGTTTTGGGTTTGGGATACTTGTCATTGTTTAGGATGGTTGGTTACAAGTTGTTATTGCTAATTGTCAGGAAAAATACTAAACAAAGGAGATTAGATTTAAGGTTTTTGTTTGAAAAAAAAAAGAGACATAGACATGATAGAATAAAGGTTAGATTATTGAATCTACTCCTAAAAGAAAAAAGACAGGATATAGACATGACATAGATAAAAGGTAAATTATTGAATCTACTTTTAACATGCAACTAGTAGTTTTAAAATATTTTACATTGGATTGGATTTTTGTATATTGCATACAAATTATATATATATAATATATATATATATATATAATATATATATATACTAATTTGAGATTTATTTTATTAGAAAATGCTATACATGTATTTTTAATCTTGTTCAAAGTATTGTATCTAATTAGTTAATTTAACAATGTTATAGAATTGGTTAATCCTTGAATGTTATTATTACCAACTATTAAGATATAAAGTAATGAAAGTTAGTAGTTAGACATTACAATCGAACTTATAGTCATACTAGATATGTTCTCAAGGTCAAGCAGAGATATATTTTAGATAGACAATTCATCCACAAACACTTCAGAGATCTACAGAATATGGTATATGGCATTTAAGTTGTGTAATAATAGGTTTTTTTTTTTTTTTTTTTTTAACTATGAGACATGTCTGCTCCTGGTATCACCAATGGCTTCTGGTGTGCAGAGGAACAGTAGGTGAAACAGTTTTTCTTGGAGGAGTAACTAGGATGACAGAGTTTGGCCTCTCAATGGATTTTTACAAAGAAGATGAAGCCACCCACAAACCAAGAAGAATGGGATGCGGAGAAGAACAAGATGCAGAGCAGAGTGGAGAAGGGTGTGATACAGAGATGAAACCACCCACTAGCCGAGAAGAATGGGAAGCTGAATTCCAAAAACACCAGCAATTTCCAGAACTTAAAATCCTGAATCATGACAGGACACTGGTGGAATTCAAGTTTATCTGGTATATGGAATACTCACACCGAATGTGAGGTCGAGCTGTAGGCCTGACTTACATCCAGCTTCAAAGAGATTCTGTCTGGCATGTTAAGCCTGTGGGCCAAAGATGTTGGCTTAATCAGCAGAGAAACCTCAGGTGACTGTCCAGGAAGCTGGCTGTTTCTGTCATAACTAACTTTTTGGAAGTCACTTGTTTGTACTTCCTGTTTTATTGGTAATATTATTTCCTCCTCTGGTCTTTGAGGGAGTTGAAGATTAGATAGTTGTAGTTACAGTTTTCCTTGTTAAGAAATTCAGAAAATAAACTAAGAGGTGTTAAGTGTATAAGTTTGAAAGACATCATAAGATAGTTTTCTGTGGGTAATATAAGTTAGGATAGAAAGTGAATTAGATACATTTTGAATTCACCAAAATAGGATAGATAATGGAATATTTTCTCTGAATTTGTCAAATGCAAATGGACTAGACATTGTTGATGTATTTATTACTTGTACATATTGTATATAGTAATTGTTTTTATTGTATGTAGTTTTTCTCATATTAGTTTTAAGTTTTTTATTTTAATTAGACAGAAAGGGGAAATGTGGTGATATTTTATTTGTGCTAAAATGTGGTGATATTTTTATTTGTGCTTTCTTTAATTAATAAAGCTTACTTGGAGATCAGAGGGAATAGCAATCCATTATAAGTAAACAAAGAAGTCAGTAATGGTAGCAAATTCCCTTAATCCTATAAGTTAATAGGCAGAATCTCTGTGTGTTCAAGGTGACACTAGGGAACAGAGGCATGTGTGGTGACACATGCTTTTAATCCCAGTACCAACCATAGAGATCTCAAGGTCTGTACACACAGACAGAAAGTGACAGAGCTGTGTAGGAAGAGGAAGTGATGTAGCTGAGATAAGATAGCCATTGAGTGAACAGAATAGAAAAGGCATATAATGTGAGTATACAAAAAGAAGCTCGCCTTGGAAGCTGCAGAGTTGATGAGGTGGGGTCAGCTCATGGTTTGTCCTATTCCTCTGATCTTTCTCTTGGGCTTTAACCCAAATTTCTGGCTCTGTGTTTTTTTATTTATTAAGACCATTTAGAAATTCATATACAATACTGTTCTGGTAATGGAGTGCATCAATAAAATGATAGCTAGCAACATTCTGCTATCCTCCTCAGCAGTCATCAAAAAGCTTCATCTTGCAGTAGATTGAACAAATACAAAGACCCAGAACTAGACAATATGCAGAGAGTGAGAAAACTTAGCATGTTCTGTACTAAATGAGATATCTATCAAATCCTCCCCTCAGGGCTCAAGGGTATTTGCTGAAGAAGAAGCTAAACGTGTGTAAAAGCCAATGGGGATGGAAGGCACCAAGAAACAATTGCCTTATAGGCACAAAAGGACTGGCATGTATAAGAATTCAACCTGTGGCAGCATGCACAGGGCTGGCACAGGTCTAAGCAACATGGGGATTCCATGCTGAGAAGGGAGGCAGACACAAGTCTCTATATAACCTAGAATCTATCTACAATTAATAATTATCATAAAGGATAAATTAACTTTCTCCAATAGAGTGCCATTAGGTATACAAAACTTATTTAAGTGCAGACTTTTTGCCCAGAAATAAATAAATAGCAAGAAACAAACTACGATGTTTTTTTGATTTGTGTTTGTTTTATTTATTTACTTTTGTTGTTGTTGTTTTGGTTTGGTGTTTTGGGTTATTTTTTCATCTCATAAAGCTTTGTCTGGTCATTTGTTTCTTTTTTGTCTTGCAGGTCTTTTGCTTGAATGTCATTGTTTCTGATTATGTGCTTTTATGGGATTTCTCAGTGTGTGAATGTATGTATCTCTACATATTCTTGTGAATTTTTATAACTCTATACTTTCTATTTATTTTGTCTTATTCTGGTTTGTTTAGCTTACTTTTCTTTCTTTCTTTTTTGTTTTGTATTTCCCTTTGTTTTCTAATAAAAGATAAAAAGAAAAGTGTGAATTTAGGTGAATAGAGAGGTGGAGAGAATCTGGGAGAAGTTGGAAGAAGATAAAAACATTAACAGATTATTTAATGTAAAAATATATTTAAAAAACAAAAACCTTAATTTTTATAAACTTTGTTACTAAAAGGTCTAAAAATAAATATAAGAATTACAAACCAAAATTAAGCATACAAAAAGTATATACAATATAATGTACTTAAATACAGCTATAATTTATATTGGAAACAGAAACTGAAAAGTTTCACATCACATTTTACACTTTCAGAATTTAATATATTTTACTCACTCACTCATCACAAAAAAACCCAAACAAAAAACCATCACAGAATTAGAAAGAGAGAAAAGTTTCAGTAGAGTCTTTTAAAAACAAAAGATCCTGGAACATTGTACTTCAACTTCTAAAACACCATGGATGCCACTGTAGGGTACTCTACCATGCAAAACTATCTGCCTTGTTGAAGAAGAAAGAAAAACGTTTCAAGATATAAACAGTCTAAATACTTTATGTACACTAAGCCTGATCTACAGAAAATACTAGAAGTAATACTTTAGGCTGAAGAGAGGAATTAGCATACCAAAGAGTGTGTAGAAAGAAAGAAAGGTAAAACTATAATTATTGAAGTAAAAATATGACTAAGGACAAAGACAGAATAAAAGCATCAAGATGACAGCAATCTACTCACATCTTTTAGTAACTTTAAATGGTAAAGGATTCAACTCCCCAACCAAAAGACACTGAAAGTTCAATGAACAGGAAACAAAATACATCCTTTCATTATCTACAAGAAATCCAATATGTCTTCAGAGTTAGTCACCACCATAGAATCAAAAGACTGGAAAAAAATTTCAATCAAATGAGACCAGGAAACAAGCTGGTGTCAATTTCCTAAAATCTTATAAAATGGACTTCAAACAAAATTCATCAGAAGATATGAAATAGGATACTTGATTCTGGACAAGGGACCAATAAGCCAAGGAAACATTACAATCTGAAGCACATGAAGTCTACACACTGCTACACCCAATTTCTAAAATAATATATTACTAGAAATTAAGGGACTGATTGACTTCAATTCAGTATTATTGATTTCAGTATCTTGCATTGTCAAATACACAGCTCATCTGGACAAAAATAAATGGAGAGAAACAAGATCTAAATGACACTGTAGATCAAATGTCCCTCACTGATACTCCAGACAAAATACTAAAAAAATATAAATTGCATCCAGCAGCCCATGGAAGTTTCTATAAAAGAGATGACAAGTCACATATATTAATAACACAAAACAAAAGCCAGTAATACAATAAAATTTCAATAACACCACTGATTCTGTCTGTTCAAAATATAATTATACAGTAAATAGCAAAAAACAATATAGTAATAAAAACCACTAGAAAATATATAAACTTATAGAGATTATATGATACACTCTCAAAGGATAAATGTTTCATGAAATAAACAAGAAAGAAAGTTAAATGTTCTTGTATACACGTAGAAAAGAAAACACAAGCCTGGCAGTGGTGGCAAATGCCTTTAATCCCAGCACTTGGGAGGCAGAGCCAGGCGAATCTCTGTGAGTTCAAGGTCAGCCTGGGCTACCAAGTGAGTCCCAGGAAAGGCACAAAGCTACACAGAGAAACCCTGTCTTGAACCCCCCCCCCCAAAAAAAGAAAGAAAGAAAGAAAGAAAGAAAAGAAAACACAAAACAGCAAATATCTTGGACTTGCTAAAAGCAGTGCTCTGAGAGAAATATACATACCTGGAAAAATAAAAAAATATTGTACAAATATGTCTCTTAATTTTAAAATTCCAGAATTAGGTAAAACAAAAAGCAAACAGTCCTAAGTCCAATATATTGGACTATATATTAAAACCCTGTACAGAAACTAATGTAAGTGGAACACAAACAGCAAATGAAACTAAAAGCTGGGTCTTCAAAAAGAAAACAATCTTGACAGTATCTTATCAGAATTAAACAAACACACAAAAGAGATCTAATAAATAAAAATCACACATAATTAGGAAAGTATTACAATAAACATCAAAGAACTTTGCAATGTTATGAGGGTATACTTAACAACCTACAAGTTATTACACTGAAAATAGCTAAAGGAAGGAAATGAATTTCTATACAGATCTGAATGACCAAAGAAAATCTAAGAAGCAATGAACAATGTAAACACACAAACACAAATAAGTTGATTGTCCCAGGAATTAAAAAGCCTTCATTATAAAAGGGCTCTGTTTCAAAATTAAAATCTAACATATTTTCAGATAAGACTTTCAACCATTTTTATTTATGAAAATTTTCAATATGCAGAATCATTTTTTTTCAGTTTGCTGACTGATATAGACAGAATAGGATGGAATAGAGCACAGAATTTTCAGTTTGGGTTGGGCATAAAGATAGGAGATGGTTTAAGTGAAATGAAATTAGATGGATACAATGTATTGGGCTGGCATTCAGATATATGTATAGGTTTGTGCCTAGAACTGAGGATGGTGCAAGCGAGGTTGTCCAATCCAGACCATAATTTATTATTAAATATAAAATTTTACTTCTGAATAATTACTTCAGTAATTATTCAAAAGACAAAAATAGAAGGAATACTTGCAAACTGCTTCAATTACATCAGAATTATTCTAATAACAAAGTGGGGAAAAAACTTTACTCCAGTAATGAAAAAGTAATTATAAACCAATATTACTAGTAAAATTAATTTCAAACTCTCAATAAGACAATTGCAAAACAAATATCAGCAAAAAGCAAACATCAAGTTGCCTTTTCTAAGATATGCAAGTCAATAAAAAAGTACATTATACAAATAGACTTATATAAAAATATCATGATCACCACAATATTTGTGTAAATGCCATTAATAAAAATCAGCCTGCCATGCTTAAAGATCTAGGGAGGAAATTATATATGGAGACATACTTCAACATGATTAAGAATATATTTTGAGCCGGGCGGTGGTGGCGCACGCCTTTAATCCCAGCACTCGGGAGGCAGAGGCAGGAGGATCTCTGTGAGTTCGAGGCCAGCCTGGGCTACCAAGTGAGTTCCAGGAAAGGCGCAAAGCTACACAGAGAAACCCTGTCTCGAAAAAACGAAAAAAAAAAAAAAAGAATATATTTTGACAAGACCAAAGTCAATATTTTTCTAAAGAGGAAAAAAATAAAACCATGCTACTATAATTAGGAAAAAGTTCACAATGTATACTCTCTCTTAATTATTGTGCACAGATACATTATAGGCAGAGAAAGAAATGTTGAACATGCTTTCATTCACATTCAAGTTTCACAAGATAAAAATTCAAAACTAAAATTCCCTTATGCATCACATATAACCACTACACCAACCCAGATTTTGGACATCTTGTATCAGGTTCTATTCAGATAACCCTACCTCATCCTCTCCTCTTCATGACTTTCCCAACCTTCAGATCTACACAAGGCCCCACATCCATTGTCCTGGTCTATTCTGAATAACCAATCAACTTTACTCCAGAATTCATGATCTGGACACAACCCATGTCTCCCTTCCACAACCTATATATCCCTTGAATACTGCACCACAATTCTCTGCCCAGATAGATCCTATACACTTGTCAACATTTCTAGACAGATGAGCCGGCCTGATCTCTTCTTCATACTCCAAACCCAACACCCAGATCAAACCTGGGCCCAATCCATTGTTCTGGTCTGGACTGGATCATCCCTCTTTCACTATTCCCTTTTCTAGACACATATCATGAATGCCAGCCCAACTTTGGCATCCATATTATTTCAAATCCAATTAAGCCTTCTCCAGCCTTTATGCTCAACCCAAACTTCACATTCTGTGCTCTATTCCATTCTACTCTGTCTATGTCAGTCAGCAAACTGAAAAAAAATGATTCTGCATACATTGAACTCATCATAAAAATACAAATAAAATAAAAAAGATCAAAGCAATATATCCCATCCTCTCTGAATTCATCAGACTACCAGAAATGGTTTCAACAAGAATTACCCAGATAAAATATGGGACAAAGAATTTGAGAGAACCATCGTAAACATCAAAGAATAAATGGAGTTTAAAGAAGACATGAAGAAAGAGCTGAATGATTTGAAGAATCATTATCATAAGGAGAATAAACACTTGAATGATCTCCATGGAAACAAAAACATAAAGTTGATTAAAATGATGAAGACAACCCAGGATTTCAAAACCCATTTATTAATGGAATAAAAACTTTGAAAATAACTGAAGATGAAACACAGGTGGGAGATTCCTCTAATTATTATACAAATAATACAACACAAGAATCCTAGTCCCTAAAGGCATACACTGTGATATCTTCTTTCCTCAAAATATAATAATTATCAAGACAGAGTTGTGATTGTATTCTGCTTATTGTATAATTTTGTACTCTCATTTTAATAGTAGATTTTTAAAATAAATAAGTACAGGGAAATTAATATGGTTTTAATGTTATTTTCTAATGATATCCATTTATTGGATTTAAAGAGGAATACTAAAGAGAAAGGATGACTGTGTTCATAAATTTTACACTTACTTGTTTCATTAGAAATCTCATTTTCTGGACAAGGAGTACAATCAAAACAACAGATAGCCTTTCCTTCCATATGTGCTTTCCTGAATCCAGGACTACAACTCTCACTGCACAGTGATTGTGGGGTCTGAGGAAAATCAGAGATGCACTAGTAACTACTTCATCATTCATGCAACATAACAATAAATACAGTGACTCAGTGAACAGGAACTTTACAACATATTGTGTTCTTCAGTTAAACTGACTCTTTAGAAGTTTTTTGTTTGTATATAAGTTCATGGCCTAAAGAGATCTCTCTAATCCTGATATTCTCTGAGAATTCATGAAAACTGTACAATTTGCATCCTGATAAATTCATGTTCAATAAATTAGTACTTTGTGGATATTTTGAATCTGGTACCAGATGTTTTTCACTTGCTATTTGACTGTCATGTGGAGAATACTTTCCTCTGCTGTGGACTTTTAGTGTGACACCACAGTATAAGACAAATACCAATAAAATGCCTAACTATGGTATACAGCAATCTATACTATGTGCATTAGTATAGGATTAGAGTTCCTTTGACAATTTTATAGTGATGAATGTTAACAAAGACATTGTATTTGGATCTTACAAAAAACATAAATCTAATGGAAAGATTGACAAATACACAAGACGAATTCTATCAGTATAAACAAAAATTCCTTAAATCATATTTGAGAAATGTACATTGGAGGCCAAGAACAGAGTAACCAGAAATCAAGAATAATAAAAACAAGGATATGATGTTAGTTATTTGTAGTTCAAAATATTATGTTAGCTTCCACCAACCTCTGTAAATCCTAAGGCCCACTCTATCATGTCCTCATGTAAGGACAATTGCTGACCAGGGGGTGCAAATGGAGAAAACATTCCTACTTTCAACACTTGCACAAAATTGATTGGAAAATGGCAATAGTTGAGGATATCATATTCTGCCACAGATTTCCTTTTCTCATCCAAAATCACTTGGTTAGAATCCAAATGATAAAGCTGAGTATTCCTTAGAAAGGAGTGCAGCTAGGAGCAATGAATGGTTCAGGTTAATCAGAAAGCAATACATGGAAAAGCCCTTCATCTCTTTTATTCATTATATCATGAGTCAGATTTACCACAACAATGAATGAAGCATAACAAGTTCAATGGTATGAAAAAGTAAAATTTCCTAATATTCCTGAGGTCAATAAGATGAAACAAAATGCACTATCAGTCAGAACATGATTAATGTTGTTCATCCAGATCTCAGTAGTGTAGTGAAAGCTTGACATATTAAAAGATGATCTTGAGATATATAGATGATATGTATTCTCAAGTAGATATTATTACACAAAGTCCACTTTAAACATCATTTATGTACAATACCCATGTTTTCTCAGCAGCACTTAGGCATTCCTAAAGTTATTTTATATATTGCTGGATTTAAAGCAATCCCTAATCAAACCATCATTTTTTATATAGAAAATATTTTTCTGCTGAAGAAATAACTCTAGCAAAATATCATCTGATTTCTATGTGAATCCTGTATCCCATATGTGTATTGGTGTATGCAAACATGCACACACACGCACGCGCGCGCACACACACACACACACACACAAACACACACACACGTAAATTTTACAAAAAACAAAATGAGAATGTTGACATAAAATGAATTTCCCATTTCATGCTGGTAATTTGTTCATCAGTATGATATCATTACTTATTATATTCTGTCTTACTGCAAACTGCAAAAAAAATTTCTGTCTAAGATTTCTGTAAATTACACCCACAACTGGTCACTTTCTGTTCCTATTAATTCTTTCTTGAGAAAATTTTCTCTCTTATAATCTGTGGCATCAAAGAAGTGTCCATTACCTTCCAGGGGAAATGTGCCAATCTCTTTAAACCTTCTAGTCCCTGAAATTCTACCTGATGAAGAAATAAATCATGAAGAATATGGGCCACAGCATACACAGCATTGTATAGGTTGTAACTCTCCTCACTCATGGCCATGTCAATAAATGGATAAGGTAACATTCCCAAGGAGGCATTGAGTGGACAGTTCTCCAGTTTTGTGCAGTCAGACTCAGAAAATGAACAATCAAAAACTGAAGACCAGTGTATAGCTAAGTAAATATCATTTGGGTATTTCAAGGGGTTAATAGCATGGATAAATTTTTTAAAACCTGCGATTTCCTTATGGTGGTGTGAAAACATGAGAGAACCATGAACTGGGTGTAAGAACATACTTTGTTTCATTTTGAAAGAATGATATGGTGAGGCCATGACCCAGACTTTTTGTGTCATTAGAGAATGTACTACCATGTGAAAAAATGTGATCAGTGAATCAGAGTCAAAATAGACTATAATCACATTTACTGATGATTTCAAGATGTGAAGAATTTCATCCACTTTAATATCTGGAGATACTGATGATCTACCGAGTGACATGATTTCCACAAAGGCCACACAGATACCATTCTTGTCCATTTCTATTCTAAAGTCAGACCAAAACTGAAGGCTTCTTTCATCTTCTGAGATACAAAGCCCCACCCAGTTCCAGTGGAAATAACGGATTAAAGAGATCATAGCATGGGCCAGAAAGGTGTCTTTAGGTGCCATCTGATACATGGAAGTTAAATGGGTATTGCCACTCAGGATGGGATCATAACGCCCAATGGTGAGCTAAGAGAATAAGAGAGTTAATAATTATATGAAGATAAGTCTTGCACAATTATGAAACCTATTTGCACTTAACAATAGCTAAAAGTTTGGGAAGGAAGATTGTCTCTTTTCCTAATTACAGTCACCATCCATATCCTCAGAATGTTTTGGAATATTCATAATAAGACTCAGATTCAGAAAAATACATGCTCTTTTACAACTTCTACCACTAGTCTATTCTAATGAAGATCCCTCAGTAATTAAGTTTAAACAGAAATTTTGCATGATGCATAAATCCAGTCTCCACTTATCATTTTCCTCCATGAATACATCATTATCACTGAACAAATAATCAATACATTTCACTCTATTCGTGCAATACTCACCTGTGGAAATTTGTACAGCTGCAGCAGTTCTCCAAAAAGAGCAGATGCTGTCCATGATGGTCCTGTAATTAATACTACAGACTTGCTCTCTTTCCTACAGTTGTAATTAGGAATCATTCTGTCAATCCCTGAAATCCACTTTAAAGAAATATACATTGTGTCTGCATCAATAAATGGGAAATTATTTGCATCAATTCCCAAAGTCATGTTTGGTAAAATATTAGAGTTTTTGTTGACCTCTTCAACAGCAAAGAGGAAGGACAGAAAAAACATGTAGGTCTTGAGCTTAATCCTATAAAGATGGAAAGGAATCATGAAAAGGAACGTGAAAGTCATGATTTTATTCAAGAATAATGCAATAAGTTTAAAGATTGTAGTTCATATAGTGACCAATTAAACACACTGAATTTTTACTTTGCCAGCATTTATTAATTGTACAAAATATTGCATTTTATCATTAGAGTTCATAGATGTTTATAATATAATTTTGTCCTTTTCAATTGGCTATTAGCAAAATAGTCCTTTCTCTCTTGTGGTTCCCCTTCCTCTACTGTAAGTTCTCCTAATACTTTCTATTCTCTCTCTTATATTTAATTTAATAATTACTATTTTGTGTATACATACTGAAAACTTTATGACTACACACTGCTGATTCTATTTAGTTTTGCTCATAATGTAATATATGTATGTATATGAATACAAGTTATTATTCATATGTATTTAATTTATATATATTTTTGGAATGAATAATTGATATTGGATAACCAGTTTGGTGACTCATTCCTGTCAAAGACCATTTATCCTCCTCTTGGCAGTCATTAATAGCCTGTAGGAAACGGGCTAGGGGTTCATGGTATTTTCTCCACTCGTGTGGCTAAGTCTAGTAGTGTTGTCACTACTCAAGCCTTGCTTAGGCTACCATACCATTGAGAATTCATTTGAATAACTTTTGTTCCTATGTAGAGCATACAATCTCACAGAAGATGTCCTCATCCTCTGTCTTTTAAAATCCTTCTATCCCCTCCTTCATGATATTTCCAAGACATATGTATAGAAATTGAAGCTATATCTATTAATTGCATTTAGGTACCCCTTAGTAACTTGTTATCTGTATACCAACAAGCTGTGGATTTCTGTAATTTAATTTTCTCCATCTATTGCAAAAATAATTTGTTTTGACAAAGAGTGAGAGTGAGAGCTACATTTATCTGTAAGTACAAGGATAAATATTTAGAAAGTGGTTAGAAATTACACTGGTTTAAGAAAGTATGAAACACTTCTCCTGGCCTCCATATTCTGGCCCACAACTCTAACAGCCTTACCAGAGGCTGTTTGGATCTTGGGACCAAGCCCTAGACTGAATGCTCTCTCTAGGCTAGATATTCCCACCCACAACTCCAGCTTCTTTGCCAGAGGCCAGGCTGGTCCAATGGATTCCAGGTAAGACACCACCCACTTCAACAAACACTCCTCAAAGCCTACTCAGCATCTCTAGATGGCATCCCCTTTCCTGGGCTCCATAATCTGTCCCACAGATTTGGCACAAAACTTTGTTTAACACATGGAAAGCATGATTCTAGGAAAACTAGGTCAGATTCTGTCCACTGCCAATTAACAATCTCTAAATATGGCCCAACAGTCTCCAGATATACCCTCTTTCCTGACCTCTATATGGCAGATCACAACTTCAGTAGAAAATCTCTGCTTTATTAGAGGCCATATCAGTATAGAAATTATAGAGACCCAGCAGGTATCAAGAAACCCAGAGGCCACATAGGTACTTTCAACCTCAAATGCAATGTGGGTATCCAAAAACTCAGAGTTCTTGAAGGTGACATAAACAACAGCAGAAACACTCTGCTGGGTCTGAAGACTCACTTGTCACCAGAACCCCTTGCCACATAGTCCAGAAGAACAGAAATGAAACTGAAACCAAGGAACAAAACACCCATCTAACAAAGACAAACTCAGGAACTAATAACTATAGTCATCCAAAATCAAATGCCTACATGCCAGTATAAGAACACAATTAACAACAGAAAGAACAATATGGCATCATCAGAGTCTAGCTATCCTATGACAGCAAGAACTGTCATAGGACCAGTGAGTACAGATCAAAAATAGATATATGAGGAAACCCTTTACTAGTGGGAAACGCCTCAGGGGGCCTCTTGCAGGCCCCAAAATCAAATGTAGTACAAACATTCCCAGCAACTGTGGAAGAAATTCCTCTCCAGGACAACTGAATAAACCAAAGCCTAATGTAAAAACCGATACTGCAATAGATGATAAAATAGCTCTGATACATGATCACAGTTTACAAAGAACATTATAAAACAAATATTTTGGCAGACTTCCATAAATGAACAAAGACCAAAGCTGGAATGGCTACCCACTACATTCCCACCCAGCTGAATCACAAGAAAATGACCTTAAGAATAACATTATGCAGATGATAGCATCTTTAAAGAGGAAATGAAAACATCTCCTAAAGTAATTCAGGGGAAGACAACGAAAATATTGGAGGAAAGCAATAAATTCCTTAAAGGAAGTCAAGAAAAAAAAACAGGTGAAGGAAGCTTTTCAAGTCCTGAAAATGGAAATAGAAACAATAAAGAAATTACAGAGGGAATTCTGGAAAGTGAAAACCCAGGTAAGAGAAGAAAAAATTAAAAGGACGCTTGGCTCAGCCTGGGGAGGACTGAGGAATGAGACCAGGGATCGTCAGGGAGGCTGGAGGGGAAGTGGGAGAACAAAAGAATCCGTGGCTGATATGTAGAACTAAATTATATTGTAAAATAAAATTTAAAAGAAAACAGAAAAAGAAAAAAAAAAAGGAACCATCACCAAAATAATAAAAAGGAGGGAAGACAGAATGACATGCAATGAACATACAATAGATGAAACAAATTCATAGGTCAAAGAAAATGTTAAATCTGAAAAATTTTTAACTCAAAAACTCAGGAAATCTGGGACACTACAGAAGGACAAAACATAAGAATAGAAAGAAATGAATCCCTGCTCAAAGGTCAAGAAAATATATTCAACAAAATCACAGAAGAACATTTATTTTACCTACAGAAGAACATTCCTATAAAGGAACAAGAATCAAACAGAATACCAAATAGATTAGACCAGGATAAAGTTCCTATGCCACATAATAAAGACATTAAATATGCATAGTAAAGAAATAATATTAAAAGCTTCAAAGAAAAAAGGCCAAATAACCCATAAAGGCATATGCATTAGAATTACACTGGGATTCTCAGTGGAGAGCATAAAAGTCAGAATGCCCTGGACAGATGTCTTGCATACTCTACAAGACCATGGATACAAGCCAAGACTACCAGCATAACTTTCAATCATCATAGATGGAAAAAGCAAGATATTTCAAAACACATTCAAATTTAAGTAATATCTCTCCACAAATACAGCTCTATAGAAGATAATAGAAAACAAACACAAACCTAAAGAAGTTAACTACTGCTACAAAATCATAGGCAAAAATAATTTCACACCAACAAAAGGCAGAGAAAGGAAACACAGACACACAGATAAAGACACACACAGACACAGACACACACACACACACACACACACACACACACACACATGCACTATTGCCACCACCACCACCAGGAATATAACAGGAATTACCAATTGCTAGTTATTAATATCTCTCAATATCAATGGACTCAATTTCTCAATAAAAAAAACACAGGCTAATAAATTGGATACCATCCTTCTGCTACACTGAAGAAATAAACCTTAACACCAAAGATAGACATTACCTTAGAGTAAAGGATTGAAAAATGATGTTCAATCAAATGAAGCAAAGGAGGGAGCTAGTGTAGCTATGCTAATCTAACAAAATAGACTTCCATCCTAAATTAATCAAAGGAGATGGAGAAAGATATTTAATACTCATCAAAGGAAAAATCCTCAAAGATGATGTTTCAACTTTGAACATCTATTCACCAAGTGCAAGGGCATCTGTATTTGTCAAAGAAACATTATCAAAGTTCAAATAACACATTGAACTTAACACATCAATTGAAGGAGACTTCAATACCTCACTCTTACTGGTGGGCAGGTCATCCAGGCAAAAACTAAAAAGAGAAATAATGGGGCTAACAGACATTTTGACACAAATATACCTAACATATATCTACGGAACATTTTATTCAAACACAAAAGAAGATAGCTTCTACTCAGCACTTCTTGGAACATTCTTCAAAACTGACCATATACTAACTCACAGAGCAAGTCTCAACAGATGCAAGAAAATTCACATATACCACTGTTCCTTATCAGACCATGATGGATTAAAGTTGTAGTTCTAAAAGAGAAATGACAAAAAGCCTGCAAACTAATGGAAACTGAACAACTTTCTACTTTATCACTACTCAGTCAAGGAACAAATAAAAAGATCAAGACTTTCTATAATTTAATGAAGATGAATTCACAGCACGCCCGACTTATGGGAAACAATGAAAGTGATGCTAAGATAAAAGTTCATAGCACTAAGGACCCTTATTAAAAATTAGAGTGATATCATGCTAGAGACTTCATGGCATATTGGAAAACTCTAGAACAAAAGAAGCAAATTCACCCAAGAGGAGTAGACTGCAGGAAATAATCAAACTGAGGGATTAAATCAATAAAACAGAATCAAAGAGGACAATATAAAGTAAGAAATGAAGAGATCGTTCTTCCAAAAAAAAAAAAAAAATCAACAAGATAGGCAAATCCCTATTCAAAGTAATTAAAAGACAGACAGTAGATTTTCAAATTAAAAAAAAATCAGAAATGTAAAGAAGGCTATAACAGCAGTCACGAAGGAAATGGTAAGAATCATTGGGAAAAACCTAATAAAAAAAATTAACAACTTTTCAATAGATACCACTTACCAAAATTAAACCAATATCAGATAAGCAATTTAAATATAACCATAACAACTAAGGATATAAAAGAAGTCATTAAAATCTCCCAAGCCTAAAAAGGCCTGGGCCAGATGGTTTTAGCACAGAACTTCACCAGACCTTCAAAGAAGAGCTAATAATAGCACTCCCCAAATTATTCCATGAAACAGAAACAGAACATCACAAATTCATTTTATGAAGCCAGAGTCACCCTGACACCCAAACCACATGAAGATTCAACAAATAAAGAGAATTCCGGACCAATTTGTCTCATGAATAATGATGCAAAATACTCAATCAAATAATTGCAAACTGAATCCTAGAACACACAAAAAATATAATACACCTTGATCAAGTAGGCTTCATCCAGAAGATACAGGGATGGTTCAACATACAAAAATCTGTCAATGTAATCTACCCAATAAGAAAACTGAAAGAAAAAAAAATCATGATCATCTCATTAGATGCAGAAAAGGCTTTTGACAAAATCTAGAGATGTTTTATGACAAAAGTCTTGGAGAGGTCAACAACACAAGGCTCACGCCCAAACATAATAAAAGCAATTTACAACAAGCCTATAGTCCACACCTAATTAAACAGAGAGATACTCAACACAACTCTAGTAAGATAAGTAACAAGACAAGGCTGTCCATTCTTTCCATACATATTCAATATAGTACTTAGAGTTCTAGCTAGAGTAGCAAGAGAACTAAAATAAATCAAGGGGATACAAATTAGAAAGGAAAAAGTCAAAATATTTCTGTTGGCAGATGATATGGATTTATATGCTGTGGGATGTTCTATATGTCAAATGTGTTGCTCTCATTGGTTAATGAATAAAACACTGATTGGCCAGTAGCCAGACAGAAAGTATAGATGGGACTAGCAAAAAAGAAAATTCTGGGAAGTGAAAGGCTGAGGCAGAGAGACACTGCCAGCTGCCGTGAGGAAAAACAACATGTTAAGATACCAATAAGCCACAAGCCACATGACAACTTATAGATTAATAAAAATGGGTTAATTTAAGATATAAAAACAGTTAACAAGAAGCCTGCTACAGCCATACAGTTTGTAAACAATATAAGCGTCTGTGTGATTATTTTATAATTGGGCTGTCCAACTGCCGGGGCTTGACAGGACCCGGAGAAAAAACTCAAGCTACAAGTATATATAAGTGATCCCCAAAATTCTATCAGAGAACTCCTACAGTTGATAAGCACCTTCAGAGAAGTCGCTGGATGCAATGTTAACTAAAAAATCAGGAGCTCCCCCTATATATAAATGGGCTGCAAAGAAATCAAGGAAACAACACCCTTTACAATAAACAGTCAACAAATAGTATAAAATATCTTGGAGAAACTAAAACCAAGCAAATGAAAGACCTGTATCCTAAGAACTTCAAGTCATTGAAGAAAGAAATTGAAGAAGATATCATAAGATGGAAAGATGTGCCAGGCTCATGGATTAGTAGGTTTAACATAAAAATGGTCTATGCCACATGAGCAGGATACAAGTCTTTTATTGAAAGTGAGGCTTAATTTGGTGGTGAGTCTCAAAGGTAGTAGATGTTATAAGAGGGAAATCCCAGGCAAATGGTAAAAGGACTAAAGGTACTACACAATTCAGGAGGTATGGGGGTGGACAGTAAATATAGTCTACCTGAAAAATTGTCATCGGTAGTGTCTATATGGACCCTGTAAGAAAGAAAGCCATGTTTTGGTGGTGCCTTCCATAAGAAGGGTGATGGACTATGAAGAGAATGCTGTCTAAGTCAAGCAACAGTGGGATTATGGATATCGACATCTATACTGAGATAATAAATCATAACTCGGAGGACTAAGAATTTGAGAACATAATATGTTATGAGGATTATGTGAGTTCAGCAAGGTGCATATGTTAGAGGTGAGATTTTTGTCCTCTGAGGGCTCAGAGTTATTATCATTTCACCACATAAATATCTATAAATACTAAATCATAGAAACAGAAAATAAACACACCTCAAACCCTGTTGTCTTGTTTGATTTCTCAGTTGCCATAACTGTGAAATCTAAATGTTTCCTGTTTATGTCCCCTAATATTGGATATGTGGTTAAGTAGGTACTGTAGCTATCTAATTTATATCATAACTGTAGGCAACCATTGCAACTATTTGAGCCTATCTATGTTCATATTTGACTATTTCATGACAATGTTTTTGCCATAATTTATGCTTTGTAGGATATTAAAATATTTCACCTAAAGGGAAAAAATAACTATTACAAAAATGACTATTGAGAAAAAACTCAGATCAAGTTTTGGCTCTGTTTGTATTTTTATTTTTTCATTGATGTTAGTGTACCTATGTTTCTGTCTTTGGGGACAAAACATGTGAGTGCCACAGCACAAATGGAGATTTCTAAGAACACCTTTTGAGAAATTCTTTTTTCAATTTAACTCTAGATGGATCAAGGGGATGAAGACAAATCTGAGTTAGCTTGCTTTACCTTTGGAATCAGCTTGATAGCCATGTACTTTATTTTATAAGTAGCTGTTTGACAAAAGTAAACTGTAATTAAATCAATAAATAATTTGATACCTTCTTGGAGAATAAAGTTATGGATATTTTAGCAAAATCATAAAAAAGCACTAGATGACATAATGTTTTTGAAAGTTGATTAAGACAATGACTGTACATTGAAAATAGTATGACAATACTTGAACATTAAACTACCTAAGCTACTGAATGTAGGTATCCACCAACATGAGAAATCAAGACACTAAGATTTACAAGGTCATGAGAACAAATGGGAAAATGAAAAGAGCACCCATTGAATGCTACTTTGCAAGGCATGTTTTGACTTTTTTATTCCATTCTGACTCTATTTGAGTTCCACAACCCAGATATGCTTAATTCTGTTAAGTACAACTATTTTTAATGCCATACAAGGATCTCTGTATTTTCAACTAGATCTATGTTGATCACATTTCTAGTAGTTAATTCTTTTATTTCTATATCTGAAGAATTTCTTAGAGGCAGTGCTTAAACCTTGACAAAAAATTATATCAAGCTTACATTGTAATATAATCAATAGAAAGAGAAACAAGTGAGGAGAGAGAAGAGAGATGGGGAAAAGAAAGATCCTTCAAAATGTAAATTTTATACTATCCTAGATAATATAGGTGGGAAACAGGATAAAAATTAGGTTTCTATCTTCAGGCAGAAGTTATAATTATTTCTACCAACAAAATATAAGGGATCTGAAAAGATGTCTCTTAATTCCATTAGTCCAGTTATTTCAATAAGCCCTCCCACTGATTGTGATTCATGATAAATTCGCAGAATTATTAGTAAAGATAAATGACATGATATTATAAAAATTAATGTATATGCAAAAGCATAGAATTTTGTCAAAGTATACTATAATAACAAAATGTCAGAATAGATTTTAAAATACAAAAATGCTATCACAAAAATTAATGTATATGCCAAAACAGAAAAATGTTTTCAAACTTACTAAGATAAATGTATATTGAAGTAGATTGTAAAATACAAAGCAGTTTTATTAATGGGGAAACCAAAATTTACAGATAGTATTGCCCAAACCTGGAAATACAGACATTCTAAATTTGAATTTAAGGTAAAATTCAGAACTTTTTTTCACAAAAATGTAGAGTAAAAAGTATCATGTATTTAAGCAATGACCAGGAATATCTTTGATTTATCACTAGAAATGTTCCCAATTAGTCATCAACTATTTATTTATTTCCTACTAACTTCATAAAATTGAATTGTAATATTAATTTCACATAAAATAAAGCTAATATAAAGAAAGAAAAATTATTCACTTCTTGAACAATTTTCAACATCCCTGTTCAGCACTTTCAAACTTTCCTAGTCCCCTTCTATGAGGTTTTCTTTACCTGACATCATATACGTATTGATGACAAAGAGAGCTCACTTCATGGTGAAATTTTTCTGTGTTCACACTTACCTGTTGACTACTACAATATATATATCTGACATATTGTCAAATTATCAAGAGAAATGACGTTTTTTGGCTCATGGATTCAAAGGTCTCATTGTTTAATTGATCTTCTTCATTTCTTTTATATCTCTTATAATACAACACATTGTGGATCATCCTTTGGGAGAATACCATATACAAGACCAGATATCAGAAAGAATAAGATATCCTCTAGCCACTTTGATGACCTTGTCTGCAATGATCATAGATGTGCTATTATATCCCACCTGTTACTGATGTCAACAACATCAACATCAGCACTCTCTAAGATGGCTGTCTCTATGATAAAAGATCATGGCAAAAAGAAAATTTAGGCAGATAGGGTTTATTTTAGCTTATAATTCTTATGTTATACTGAGAACGTCCAAACAGGAACTCAAGGCAGGTATTGGAAGCAAGAAATGAAACAGAGACAATGGCAGAATGTAGACGAATTTCTAAACAGTCTTAGTAAATAAGAAACACAGAGCCAAATACAGAGGAAACAGCCAAAGAGATCAGAGCAATAGCCACAACTAGCTTTAGCTTACCACCAGCAGTTGCTTGCCCAGAGAGAGCTTTTTCCTGTCTGACTTGTGTTTTCATTGCCTTCCTGTTTTGCTTTCTCATTGGCTCTAACCCAGTCATGTGACTTCCCATTACTGCCTATCTATACAGACCTCCAGGTCTCTATGGTTGCTACTGGGATTAAAGGCATGTGTCACCATGCTTGGCTGTGTCCTTGACCACACAGAGACTCTGCCTGCCATGTGATCAGATTAAGGGCATGTGCTACCACTGCCAGACTTCTGCTTAATGGCTCTTTGATCTCTGATCTCCAGGCAACTTTATTTATTAACATACAAATAAAATATCACATTTCATCACATTTAAAATATCACCACATATCTCCCTTTTATTCTAATAAAAAGAAAAAAGAAAAAAACTATAACTAATATAAGGAAAACTATATATATAATAAGTACAATAATTACATACATTATATACAAGCAATAAATATCTCAACAATATATAGTCTATTTGACATTGACATTTAAGAAACTCAGAGAAAATATTCCATTATCTATCCTATTTTGGTAAGTCCAAAATATACCTGACTCACTTTTTATCCTAACATATTGCTAACAGGGAACTATCTTATAATGTCTTTTAAATTTATACCCTTAGACCTCTTTATTGAGTTTCTTTTCTGAAATTCTTAACAATGAAATCTAAAACTATAACTACTAATTTTCAACTAACTATAACTATAACCATAACTATCTAATCTTCAACTCCCTCAGAGACCCAAGAAGGAAATAATATTACCTAATAAATCAGGAAGTGCACACAAGCAGCTTCAAAAATAACTGTAAGTTGACAGAAACAGGCAGCTGCCTGGACAGTCACCAGCGGTTTCTCCACAACGTTGAGGCATCATCTTCAGCCTATAGGCTTAGCATATCTGAAAGACTCGTTTATGAAGTAGGATGTACACAAGACCTACAATTTGACCTCACATTTGGTAACAGTGGTCCATGTACCAGAAACACTTGAATTCCACTAGTGTCCTGTCATGATTCAGGATTTTAAATTCTGGAAATTGTTTATGTTTTTGGAATTCAGCTGTCCATTCTTCTTGGCTTGTGGGTGGCTTTATCTCAGCATCCCATTCTTCTCCACATCCTAATCTTCTCGGCTTGTGGGTGGCTTCATTTCTTTTATTAAATGCCAGTCTACCATTGAGAGGCTAGACTCTACCAACCTAGTTACTCTTTTTTTTGTTTTCATTTTATTCCTTTCCTCCTATGCTGCTTTTTGGTTCTTTTTATTTTTTTTTTAAATTTTATTTTATTTTATTTTATAGTACAATTCAGTTCTACGTATCAGCCATGGATCCCCTTGTTCTCCCCCCTCCCACCCCCTTCCCCTTCCCCCCAACCCGTCCCCCATTCCCACCCCTAAAGGGCAAAGCCTCCCCCGAGGACTGCAGATCAACCTAGTAGACTCAGTCCAGGCAGGTCCAGTCCCCTCCTCCCAGGCTGAGTCGAGTGACCCTGCATAAGCCCCAGGTTTCAAACAGCCAACTCATGCAATGAGCACAGGACCCGGTCCTACTGCCTGGATGCCTCCCAGACAGATCAAGCCAATCAACTGTCTCACCCATTCAGAAGGCCTGATCAAGTAGGGGGCCCCTCAGCCATTGGTTCATAGTTCATGTGTTTCCATACATTTGGCTATTTGTCCCTGTGCTTTATCCAACCTTGGTCTCAACAATTCTCGCTCATATAAACCCTCCTCTTTCAAAAATAACTGTTTCAGCTACTGTTCCACTGCACATCAGAAGCCATCGGTCCACTGCCTGTTCAGCTGCCTTCGAAGAAAGGGGCACTCACTGTACTTTTCTGGTTTGCAAATCACTTCAGTGATGGTGCCATATTTTTCTGGCCTCAGAGGATGCCTGTTACTAAAGCCACACCACACTTGTCGTGGTAAGAATCGGTCGTCCTTTGTTTTGTGTCCTGTCTGTCCATTTTGTCCTCTGTTTCAGTAGTCGATGTGAGGGCTAACTTTTGCCACAATGAAAGTTAACTCCATATGCAGTTTCTTCAATGCCCATATCTTTTCTGAAGTAGATTGGTGCTGCCAGAAGCTGACATGTCTCATAGTCAAAAAAAAAAAAAAAAAAAAAAAAAGAAAAAATTTCTAAGTTATTAAAACATTTTAAATGCCATATTCTGTAGATCTCTGAAAAGTTTGAAGATGACCTGTCTATCTAAAATATATCTGCTCGATCTTGAAAACATACCTAATATGACTACCAGTTTGATTGTAATATCTAACTACTAACTTTCATTTCTTTATATCCTAATAGTTGGTAACAATAACATTCAGCGATTAGCAAATTGCATTACATTGCTAAATGAACTGTATAAGTACAATAACTTGAACAAGATTAGAAATATACATATAGCATTTTCTAACAATCTCAATCTCAATATATATAATTTGTATACAATATACAAAAATCCAATCTAATGTAAAGTATTTAAAACCAGTAATTGTCTCTTAAAAGTAGATTAAATAATCTATCTTCTTATCTATATCTTCTCTTTACTTTTCAGAGTAGGTTCAATAATCTACCCTCTATTCTATCATTTCTATATATAATTTTTTCAAACAAGAACCTTAAATCTAATCTCCTTTGTTTAGCCCTTTTCTTAATCATTAACAATAAAAACCAGTAACCAACCCTCCTAAACAATGAAAATTGTCCCCAACCCCAAACCCATTGAAAGACCAAAATCCACCCACTCCACACCACCTCTTTGGGAATGTGGTTGTTGTTTTCTTAAAATTGCTTCTGCTGGTAGTGGGAGAAGGCATCTTTATTTTGAAAAGGAAAATTTGGGGTAAATTGTCAAATAGGAAAGGTAGCTATATAATTTGTTGTCCAATGTCTGCATAATGCCAAAGTTCAGGGCTTATCTCAAGTCCTTGTTCAAGTAGTCTGTAAAACTGGATCATCTCAGCTAGCCATCTCAAAATTATGCTGAGCAGTTTGTAGTCCAAAGTAGATCTGTAGGTGATATTTGTCAGCTCAGTGGTATTATTTTTATCCACATGGAATTATTGTTATTGGGCCCCATCATCTTTCTGGAGATTTCAAATTTGGTGTTAGGCCTGGTTATGATTTCCTGCAGAAAACTGACAGAGACTTGAACTCAAAAACATGTATGGGCAGCTAATTGAAGCCTTTTTTCTAGAATTAGTTAGTACTTTATATGACCATTAATATCATAACAAAAGTTTAATATATATATTAATCTTATGAATTTTGATATAAAATTCATACCTTAAGAAAAGTTTAAAGAATCAAAAGAGAATCAAAGAATTGAGATTAGTAGCAATAGAATAGTCCCTTAAAATTTTTTCATTTTCTTCTGTCCTATATCAGAAGATGGCTCTTTCATCTGGCGTGATAGAGAGATTTTGCATTTTCCTTTTAACAACATGCTTAGGTTTAGAGAAGGAGAGAGCCATTCTCCAACTCCAAAGCCATCTTTAATTTTTAATTGAACTAGAACTACAAGAAGGCCATTTGTGTTAAGTGTCTGTAGAGAAGAGCAGAAACAAACATTTAGGAAAACTTATGAAATGTTATAGATGATATACCAATAGGCCAATTTACTCTTTTTCTTGGGACATCTTTTTCTAAATGACTTGTCCTTTTTCTTCAGGTGTCTCATTTGACCAGTGTTCTTCACATTCTTTAGCCTTCATTCTCCTGTAAGAAAAAACAAAAACCTTTTCCCAAGACTAACTTTGGGGAGGTTCCCTTTTGACAAATTATATCTGATTAAATGAAAAGCATTGTTAGTGGTATGAGTTAGTTTAAATTGGATGGTCATGCTGGGCAATGAACTGTCACCTCTTCTAATTAAGATTTCTCTCTTGTTCAAATCAACCTTTATCAAATTTGATGGTATCCAGAGTGTAACTTCTCCTGTAGAAACAAAAGCAAAACTTTGTCTCCAATGTAACACATATCCTGGTTTCCTTTCTGAGGTCAGCACATCCTTAAAGTATGCAGGCTGATTTAATTATGTAGTTTTTTTCTATTATCCAATGTCTCTCTGCAGCTGTTGTTCCATTATAATTAGCATTGAGAAAATTCAAAATTAATAGAGCTTTATGCAATCTATTTCTGGGGTTTTTTTGTTACCCCTGTCTGTTTATTTAGCATATCCTTTAAAGTTCTGTTTGATCTTTCAATAACTGCTTGGCCTATAGGATTATGTGGTACATCTGTAATATGCTTTATATTGTAATAAGCAAAATACTGTTTCATTTTACCAGAGACATATGCTGGAGCATTGTCAGTTTTAATTTGTGCAGGTATACCCATGATGGCCATAACTTCGAGCAAATGAGTGATTACAGAATCAGCTTTTTCAGAACCCAAAGCAGTTGCCCATTGACATCCTGAATAAGTATCAATGGTATGGTGTACATATTTCAATTTTCCAAATTCTGCAAAGTGAAACATGTCCATCTGCCAGATTTCATTTCTCTGAGTACCCTTTGGGCTACATCCTGCTGGTAATGGTGTTTGATTTTAGAAGGAACAAGTAGGACATTTCTTTACTATTTCTTTGGCTTGTTGCCAGGTTATGGAAAAATCCTTTTTAAACCTTTACTGTTTACAGGATATTTTTATAAAATTCTGAGGCCTCCAGCACATTTCCTATCAATAATTTATCAATCTCATCATTACCTGTGCTAAAGGGCCTGGTAGATCTGTATGGGATTAGATGTGAGTTATATATAAGGAATGCTTCCTATTCTTAATTATATTTTGTAACTGAATAAATAGTGGTTAATTCTGAATCATCAGGGATAAATTCTGCACTCTCAATATGTAATACCACTCTTTTAGCATACTGAGAGTCAGTAACTATGTTGAGAGGTTCTGAAAAATTCATTAATACCAGCAGAATAACACACAATTCCAATTTTTGAACTGAATTTTAAGGACTTTTAACCACTTTACTTAAATTTTCTGATTTGTAACCTGCCTTTCCTTGTTTGTTTGCATATGTATAAAATGTCCGAGCTCCAGATATGGGTGTTTCGCATTATAATTTGGGAAAAATCCAGTAAGTTCTTTCTATAAGTTCAATTCAGTTGCTTTTGGGATATTTGCTGTTAATCTCTCCCCAAAAATTACTGCAAGCTCTTTGCCAAGGTTCACTTTCTGCCATAACTTTTCAATGTCCTCCTTAGTTAAAGGTATGGCAATTTCTGCTGGGTCTATTCCTGCTAATTAATAAAGTCTCAACTTTCCTTTTAAAATCAAATCAGAGATCTTTTCTGTAGGGAAAAGAGGCTGACTAGGGAAACCCGCCCTGACCCTGGAGCCCAGAATTAGGGAAGGATGGCTCAGATAAAGCCAGTGAGAGAAATACAGTTTAACTCAGATCAGAGCCATCTCTGCCCCTGTCCAACTGACTTGTGAAATCAACCAATCACAGAGCAGGACAGCAGAATCCTGGCCCTAGGGCTCAGGACCAGGGAAAGAAACACAGCCTGTGTTTGAGACCTGAGCCAGAGAAGTGAACACTCTATCCCCAAACCCAGAACCCAGGAAATATTCCCTGACTCTGAGACTAGTACCAAAATAATACTCTTGGCCCCTAGAATCAGAGTCAATGAAAGAAATGTGGCCTGGCCTTAGAGGTAGTGTCAAAAAGCCAAGAAAGGCCAGTGAAAGAATCACAGTTTGGCTCTGAAATCAGGGCCATCTCTGCCCCTTGCTCACAAAACTGGCCAATCCCTGGGCAGAAAATAAACTAACCAATTACAGTTGACTCTGCCCCCTAGACATCCTATATAAACCACCCTGCCTGATCAGTTGTGAGCTGTTCTCTCCACCCTGGTAGAGGCAGCTACTCTCCTGGACTCCTCTTTCCCAAATAAACCTCTTTCTCAAAAGAGTATTGGGTGAAGACCTTCATTGAGAGTTGAACAGAGGAACCTTACTAAGACATCCCATAGTGGACTGAGTGAGAAAGAGATGGTAACACCGAGCCAGAGATTGTGGCTCTCCAGGAGAGGAGCAGGATTGCTGTGTCCAGCAGGGAAACCATGCCACATCATACCATCATACCAGGTATATCCTGACCTTCCCGAGGAGTCAGGATACACTGACTTTCCCAAAGAGTCAGGATACCCTTCCTTGCTGAAGCAGTTCCAGGCCTGACTCTCCTGAGAAGTCAGAAAACCTTCCTTTCCAAGGTTGGGCTGTTTCTTTGCAGTCTCAGCCATCAGAGCTGTGCTAAACAGCTTCAGGTGTCTGGGACACCTTCAGGGCAGAGCTCTTGTCCTAAGTAGCTCTGAGGTGTCTGGGATAGCTCGCCCTCTAGGGCTGAACTGTCTCCAGTTCAGCCATCAGAGCTGTGCTAAACAGCTCCAGGTGTCTGAGACACCTTCAGGGCAGAGCTCTTGTCCTGAGTAGCTCTGAGGTGTCCGGGATACCTTGCCCTCTAGGGTTGAACTGTCTCCTCACAGTTTCAGCCATCAATTTACTAACATTTTGGTGCCGAAACCTGGGACACCAAACCCAGAGTTTTTGCAGTTTACTAACATTTTCCACCTAAGTTTTTAATATTTCTCTCTGTTTATTGGGTAGAAATATTCTCTCCAATATAATATCTTCCCTAGTGCATTAAAATTCCTATAGGAGAATGCCTAGAGGGTAAAATAACCAAAATGCAATACAGCTCTGTTCATACCCAGGGAGGCTTGCCCCTATGACCTATCCCTGGGCCCCAGCCTTTCCCCAGGAACACCCACCCAACTCAGCCTCAGTTGCCAGCCAGCTGGCAGGGCTCCTGCATGAAGATTCCCCTTCTCCAAGATCCCCCCCAACGGACCCTGCAATCTACATGCTCTGCCCCCCCACACATCCGCCCCAGACCCCCACCACTTCCTGAGGCTTAGAAACCAACCCCCAGCTCTCATCCAGCCCAGAAAGAGAGCTCTCATTGGGCCTAGAGAGAGTGCTCTCATTGGACAAAGAGCTGTCATTGGACCAAGAGTAACCTCAGGAGGCAGGGAATCTGCCATCCCTCATTAGATGGTTTTCTGAGGAGTAGAATCTGCCACCTATCATTGGACCAAGAAAGGCTTCCTGAAACACAGAATCTGTCACCGCTGACTGAACCAAAAGCCCTGATAAGTCCAAGAACTAATCTGTGAGTCACAGAATCAACTAGCTTAGGTTGACCCAAGAGCAGCTCCCTGAGACACAGAATCTGCCTGCTCCAATTAGACCAAGAGCTAAGATTAGACCCAGAAGGGCCACCTGAGACACAGACACAACAAACACAGAGTGGACAAACAGCAACTAGCTCAGACACAGACACCTCTTATAGCCATTAGATAAGGAGATAGGCAGAAGTCAAGGCAGAAGTACATACAACAACAAAAAGAGCAATACAGCACCATCAGAAACTAGCCCTCCTCCAACAGGAAGACCTGAACATCACAAGATAGAAGAAGCAGAAGAAAGCAACCTTAAGAATAGCATCATGAAGATGCTGGAGGACTTTTAAGAAAAAAATGTAAATTAAATTGAGAAAAAGATGAACAAAAAAGTGGATGAAGTCAATAAAGAAACTGAGATAAAGTCAAACAAAAAATGGGAAGAAATCTATAAAGAAATAGAGGAAAAGAAAAATAAAAAAATTGGAAGAAAGCATTAAACCCCTTAAAGAAAACCATGAAAAAGCAATTAAACAGGTGAGGGAAAGAGTTCAAGAACTGAAAAGGAAAATAGAAACAATGAAGACACAAACAGAGGGAATACTGGAAATAGAAAATCTGAGTAAATGAACAGGAAACACAAATAGAAGCATAACCAAAAGAATACAAGAGATGGAAGAGAGGATCTCTGGTGTAGAGGATACAATAGATGGAATGGATTTGTCCATCAAAGAAAATACCAATGTCAAAAAGTCATAACACAAAATGTCCAAGAAATATGGGACACCATGAAAAGACCAAACCTAAGAATAATAGGGATAGAGGAAGGAGAAGAATACCAACTCAAAGGCAAAGAAAATATATTCGACAAGATCATAGAATAAAACTTTCCCAACTTAAAGAAGGAAATACCGATGAAGATACAAGAAGCCTATAGAACACCAGACAGACTAGACCTCCCCCCAAAAAAGTCCCCTGGACACATAATAATTAAACAATTAAACATACAGAATAAAGAAAGAATACTAAGAGCAGAAAAGGAAAAAGGCCAAGTGACTTATAAAGGCAAACCCATCAGAATAACACATAATTTCTCAATGGAGACTTTGAAAGCCAGAAGGACCTGGACAGATATAACACAGACACTAAGAGACCATGAATGCCAGCCTGGATTAATATACCCAGCAAAACTTTCAATCATCATAGGCAGAGAGAACAAGACATTCCAAGACAAAACCATATATAAACAATACTTATCCACAAATCCAGCCCTACAGAAAGCACTAGAAGGAAAATTCCAACCTAAGGAAGTCAGATACACCCACAAAAATACAGGCAAGAGATAAACCCACAGCAGTAAACCCCAAAGAAGAGAAGTACACACACACTACCACAAAAAATAACAGGAACTAAAAATCACTGGTCATTAATATCCCCTAATGTCAATGGAGTCAATTTGCCTATAAAAAGACACAGTCTAACAGAATGGGTATGAAAACAGGATCCATCCTTGTGCTGCATACAAGAAACACACCTCAAATTCAAAGACACTACCTAAGAATAAAAGGCTGGAGAAAGTCTTTCCAATCAAATGCTCTTAAGAAGCAAGCTGGTGCAGCCATGCTCTAATATCCAGCAAAATACACTTCAAAGGAAAATCAATCAAAAGAGATCAAGAAGGACATTATATACTCATCACAGGAAATATCCAACAAGATGAAGTTTCAATTCTGAACATTTATGCTCCAAACACAAGGGCACCCACATATGTAAAGGAAACATTACTAAAGCTTAAATCACATATAAAATCCCACACATTAATAGTGGGAGACTTCAACACCCCACCCTCACCACTGGACACATCGGCCAAACGAAAATTAACAGAGAAATAAGGGGCTGAACTGATGTTATGGCTCAAATGGATTTAATCGATATCTACAGAATATTCCAACTTAACAAAAAAGAATATACCTTCTTCTCAGCACCCCATGAAACCTTCTCTAAAATCGACCACATACTTGGCCACAAAGCAAATTTCAACAGACACAAAAAAATTAGAATAACCTCCTATATTCTATCAGACCACCATGGTTTAAAGTTAGATTTTAAAAGTTAGATTTCAACAACAGTAAAAATTACAGAAAGCCTACAATCTCATGGAAACTTAATAGTGCTCAACTAAATCACCAATGGGTCAAAGACAAAAGAAAGAAAGAAAGACTTCTTAGAGATCAACGAAAATGAACATACCACATACCCAAACTTATGGGATACTATGAAAGCAGTACTAAGAGGAAAATTCACAGCACTAAATACCCACATAATGAAGTTGGAGAAATCTCACACTAGTGACTTAACAGCACACCTAAAAGCTCTAGAACAAGAAGAAGCAAACTCACCGAGGAGGAATAGACACTAGGAAATAATCAAATTGAGAGCTGAAATCAAAAAAATAGAAACAAAGAGAACAATACAAAGAATAAATGAAACAAAGAGCTGGTTCTTTGAGAAAATCAACAATATAGAAAATCCCTTATTCACACTAACCAAAAGGAAGAGAGAGAGCATTCAAATTAGCAAAATAAAAAATGAAAAGGGAGACATAACAACTAACATGGAGGAAATCCAGAGAACTATCAAGTCATACGTCAAAAACATGTACTCCAAAAAACTGGAGAATCTGAAAGAAATGGATAATTTTCTGGATAGGTACCACATACCTAAGTTAAATCATGGCCACATAAACTATTTAAATAGACCAATAACCCCTAAGGAAATAGAAACAGTCATTAAAAGTCTCCCAACCAAAAAAACAACAAAAAAAAAAAAAAAAAAAAAAAAAAAAAAACAGAACCAGATGGTTTTCTACCAGATCTTCAAAGAAGAGTTAATACCGTTAATACCAATACTCTTTAAATTGTTCCACACAATAGAAACAGAAGGAACATTACCAAACTCTTCTATGAGGCTACAATTACTCTGATTCCTAAACCAAACAAGGATACAACAAAGAAAGAGAACTGCAGACCAATCTCCCTCATGAACATTGATGCAAAAATACTCAATAAAATACTGGTAAATAGACTCCAACAATACATCAAAACAATTATCCAACATGATCAAGTAGGTTCCATCCCAGGGATGCAAGTGTGGTTCAACATACGAAAGTCTGCCAATGTAATACACCATATAAACAACCTGAAAGAAAAAAACCACATGATCATTTCACTTGATGCTGAAAAGGCATTTGAGAAAATCCAGCACCCCTTAATGACAAAGGTCTTAGAGAGATCAGGAATACAGGGAACATACCTAGACATATTAGTGGCAACTTACAGCAAGCCAACAGCAAACATCAAAGCAAATGGAGAGAAACTCAAAGTGATGCCACTAAAATCAGGAACAAGACAAGGCTGCCCACTCACCGCATACTTATTCAATATAGTACTTGAAGTTCTAGCCAGACCAATAAGACAACATAAGGAGATCAAGGGGATACAAATTGGAAAGGAAGAAGTCAAGCTTTCACTATTTGATAGTGTACATAAGTGACCCCCCAAAAATCGATCAAGGAACGCATACAGCTTATTAACATCTTCAGCAATGTTGCAGGATACAAGATTGACTCAAAAAAATCAGCAGCCCTCCTATATACAAATGACAAACAGGCTGAGAAGGAAATCAGATACATCACCCTTTACAATAGCCACAAATATTATAAAATACAGTGGGGAAACTCTAACTAAGCAAGTGAAGGACCTGTATGACAAAAACTTTAAGTGCCTGAAAAAAGAAATTGAAGAAAAGGTCAGAAAAATGGAATGATCTCCCATGCTCATGGATAGGTAGGATTAACATAGTAAAAATGGCAGTCTTACCAAAAGAAATCTACAGATTCAATGCAATCCCCATCAAAATTCCAACACAATTCTTCACAGACCTGGAAAGAACAATATTCAACTTCATATGGAAAAACAAAAAACCCAGAATAGCCAAAAGAATCTTGTACAATAAAACAACCACCGGAGGCATCATGATCCCTAACTTCAAGCTCTACTATAGAGCTACAGTAATAAAAACAGCTTGGTACTGGCATAAAATCTGAAATGTGGAACAATGAAACCGAATTGAAGACCCTGACATTAATCTGCACACCTATGAACATATGATTCTCAACAAAGAAACCAAAACTGTACAATGGAAAAAAGAAAGCATCATCAACAAATGGTGCTGGCATACCTGGATGTCAACATGTAGAAGACTGCAAATAGATCCATATCTGTCACCAAGCACAAAACTTAAGTCCAAGTGGATCAAAGACCTCAAAATAAACCCATTTACTCTGATCCTGATAGAAGACAAAGTAGGAAGTAGTCTTGAATGCATTGGCATAGGAGATCACTTCCTAAAAGTAACACCAGTAGCACAGACACTTAGAGAAACAATCAATCAATGGGACCTCTTGAAACTGAGAAGCTTTTGTAGGGCAAAGGACATGGTCAACAAGACAAAGCGACAACCTACCGAATGGAAAAGATCTCCACCAACCCCACATCTGACAGAGGGCTGATATCCAGAATATATAAAGAACTCAAGGAATTAGAAATCAAAATACCCAGCAGTTCAAATAAAAACGGGCTATAGAACTAAACAGAGAATTCTCAACAGAAGAAGCTCAAATGGCTGAATGACATTTAAAGAATTTCTCAACATCCCTAATCATCAGGGAAATGCAAATCAAAATGACTCTGAGATACCATCTTACACTCATCAGCATGGCTAAGATCAAAAACACTGAAGACAACTTATGCTGGAGAGGATATGGAGCAACTCCTCCACTGTTGGTGGGAATGCAAACTTGTACAACCACTTTGGAAATCAATGTGGCACTTTCTTAGAAAACTGAGAATCAATCTCCCTCAAGATGCAGGTATAGTACAATTGGGCATATACCCAAGGAATGCTCAATTATACCACAAGGACACATGCTCAACTATGTTCATAGCAGCATTATTTGTAATAACCAGAACCTGAAAACAACCTAGATGCCCTTCAACTGAAGAATAAATAAATAAAATGTGGTAATATACACAATGGAGTACTACCCAGCAGAGAAAAATGGTGACATCATGAGGTTTGCAGGAAAAAGGATGGAACTAGAAAAAAATCATCCTGAGTGAGGTAACCCAGACTCATAAAGACAAACATGGAATGTACTCACTCATATGTGGATACTAGATGTAAAGCAAAGGATAACCAGACTGCAACTCACAACTTTAGGGAGGCTACTGAGTAAAGACCCTAAAAAGACACAAGGATCACCCAACAACAGAGAAATGGATGAGATCTACATAAGCAAACTGGACATGTGGGGGGTAATGGAGGGCAAGGGTCAGGGGAAAGAAAGCTTAGGGGGTCCCTTCTGGATCAGTAACAGAGTGAGAGAACAAGGAATAAGAGATCATGATAAATGAAACCCCCATGGGAATAGAAAGAAGCAGAGTGCTAGAGAGGTCCACAGAAATCCACAAAGATACTTCCACAATAGACTACTGACAATGGTCGAGAGAAAGCCCGAGCCAACCTACTGTGGTGATCAGATGGCCGAACACCCTAACTATCATGATAGAACTTTCATCCAGTGACTGATGGAAGCAGATGCAGAGATCCATGGCCAAGCACCAGGTGGAGCTCCAGAAGTCCACACAGCGAGAGAGAGAAGGGATTATATGACCAAGAGATATTGAGACCATGATTGGAAAAAGCACAGGGACAAATAGCTAAACTAGTGGAAACACATGAATTATGAACCAATAGCTGAGGAGCCCCATGGAACTGGAATAGGCCCTCTGGGTAAGTGAGACAGTTGATTAGCTTGAACCATTTAGGAGGCTCCCTGCTGTGGGATATTCTGTTCGTTAAATGTGTTGCTCTGATTGGCTAATAAATAAAACACTGATTGGCCAGTAGTCAGGCAGGAAGTATAGGCAGGAAGTATAGAGGGGAGAATTCTGGGAAGTAGAAGGCTGAGGCAGAGAGATGCTGCCAGCCACCACCATGACAAGTGAGATGTAAGGTACTGGTAAGCCACAAGCCATGTGGCAAAGCACAGACTAACAGAAATGGGTTAATTTAAGATATAAGAACAGTTAGCAAGAATCCTGCCACAGCCATACAGTTTGTGAGCAATACAAGTCTCTGTGTGTTTACTTGGTTGGGTTTGAGCGGCTTAGGGACTGGCAGGTGAGACAGATTTTTCCTGACTGTGGGCCAGGCAGGACCAGAAAAACTCTAGTTACAAATTGTGCCAAATGAGTTGGCAAGAGTTTCCACCTATAACCAAAATGAAGATTCCAAAATGGAGCTAAAAACAGCTTTCTAGATGTCTCTCTCAAGTTAGAAGTAGCCTTCATGTTTGAGCTACTCTGTGGCGGGGTTGTGGCATGTGTGAGCTATGTTACACAGAGGTATCTCCAAGTGACACATTATGCTGTGAGTTGGATTTAGTCTTTGCTAGTTAAAAAAAAAGTTTTCTGTGCTAGGCGCTGCTTTGATAGAACTGCTTCTGATAGTTCTAGCTCTAGATAGATAGTGCTATCTAGACCCAGAGCTGGTGGTAAACTGTATTACCACCATGTTGGGAAGCTGAGGTTGGCAGAGCCACCAACCAAAGCTGCTATTTTAGCCCTAGTAATGCTGCAGTTTAAAGCAATAGTTACACAATAAGACAGATTCAGATGGAGCAAGACTTTAAATGGTTTACAATGTGTATAAAAATGTATGTACGCTCAAAAAAGAAAGAGAAAAATAATATATACAGTTATATAAAGAAATAGCTTTTAAAAATAAAGTCTTTAAAGAGACAGTAAAGGTAGTATAAAAAATAAGCCACATAAAGATGGATATTACACAGAGAATCTGGATTTGTTGTCTTTGGGATTTTTAACTGCTGAAAAACATTTGAGCATAAAAACTGCTGAGTTAAGCCAATATGTATATTTTAAATGTACCTTGACTTCAAAATTTGGATGTAAGGATATGTTGCTTTGGAAAGGAGGCTCTGCTTTTGTTTCTACAGAAAGCAAGAGGCTATGGATTTGTTCCAGATTAAGATACATCAGGTTTGACCAGCTAAGACCCCCTGAAAGGTCTCCAATGACACCATAGCCCAGATGATCCAACATCCAGAACGGTTTCAAGGCAACTGGCTCAGATGATACACCCTCATGGATTACTCCACAATCCTAAAATTTTCTTTGTGCCCCCATAAGATACAGCAACCCCCTCTAGCAGGAAGTAGTAAGAGATGGTATGCCCAAATTCCCAAGTATACCAAGCTGGCTTTGGAGATGGAATTGGCTCACTCCTTCTCTAAACCCAGGCATATTGCTAAAATAAAAGGTTAAGAGATTTTTGTGTCCTGAATCAGAAGAGCCCTCTGGTGTAGAACAGAGAAAAAACAATATTTTTATTTAAAACAGGTTGATTATAAATACAATCTCTTTCTAAAGAAGAAAAGGAGATAAATTAGATTTGACAGGATGAAAGGGTAGATTAATGAACCTACTTTTAAAGAATAACAACTTGTTTAAAAAGTTTTACATTGCTATGAATTTTAGTTTATTGATACAAATTTAAAGTTAAATTTGTTATACTGTATGTGTGTATATATATATATATATTCTAATTTGAGGTATTATGTTTTTATAGCTCATTTAAAATTGTAATGAATAATTAAGAAATACAGATTAATAATTAATCTTTTATGATAGTCAAACTTGTAACCATGTTAGTCAAGTTTTTAGGTATACATAGATATAATTCACTTAGGTAGTTAATCCTCAAACACTTCAAAGACCTACAGAATATGGCATTAAAATGTTTTAAAAATTTAGACTTTCTGGACAGTGAGACATGTCTGCTCCTGGCAACACCAATTTACTTCAGAGAGGAGGATGGGCATCAAAGACACTCTATATAGAGTTTATCTTCACCTTGGCAAAAATAGCCATTTGGGTAAGAAACTGTTCTTGCCTGAACTGCTTCATCAACTGGACATGCAGGACCCATAGGAAGGTGACCACTGAACTTTGATTGGCAAAATGGTCCTTCAAGTTCCTGCTTCCCAGAGGAAACTGCCAGACATTCTCCAGGACACAGAAAGAAGTGACTGAGAGACTCTAGGCCTGTGGGCTAAAGACAGATGCCTCAACTTTACAAAGGAACATTAGGTGACTGTCCAAGCTGCCAGCTGTCTCTGTCTACTCTTGCAAGACTCCCAAAAGTTGAATTCATCCTTCTCCCATTTTTCAGGTAATAGTATATCTTTCTGGGGCATTTGATGTAGTTGAAAACTAGATAGTTATAATTTTCCTTAGTTATGATAAAAGATAAATTAGATATGAAACCTTAGACTCACAAATATAGGATAGAGAGGATATCTTCTTTAATTTTGCCAAATACAAACAGACTAGATATCATAAATAGACTAGACAATGTGACTGTAATTCTTGCTTGATAATTGTTTTGTTATATGTAATTTTACCATGTTAAAGTTAAAACCTTTCTTTTTGAAAAAAAGAAAAGGGGGAAGTGCTGTGGGATGTTCTGTATGTTAAATGTGTTGCTCTGATTAGTTAAAAAATAGAACACCGATTGGCCAATAGCCAGGCAGGAAGTATAGGTGGGACAAGAAGAGGGGAGAATTCTGGAAAGTGGAAGGCTGAGGAGAGAGACACTGCCAGCCGCCACCATGACAAGTAAGATGTAAGGTACGGTAAGCCACAGCCATGTGGCAACTTATAGATTAAAAAATGGGTTAATTTAAGATAAAAGAACTAGAGAGCAAGAAGCCTGCCATGGCCATACAGTTTGTAAGCAATGTAAGTCTCTGTGTGTTTACTTGTTTGGGTCTGAGCAGCTGTGGGACTGGTGGGTGAGAGAAATTTGTCCTGACCATGGGGCAAGCAGGATCCAGAAAACTCCAGGTACAGTGCCCAGGCAGTGGGACTGTGACCTGTCCTTAGTGCATGAGCTGGCTTTTTGGAACCTAGGGCCTATGCTGAGACATTTCGCTCAGCTTTGGTGTAGGGAGGAGGGGACTGGACCTGCCTCAACTGAATCTACCAGGCTGAGCTGAATCCCCAGGGAAGACATTACCTTGGAGGAGGTGGGAATAGGGGGTAGATTGGGGGGGGGGAATGGGGGGTGGGAGGAGGGAGGACAGGGGAATCTGTGGCTGATATGTAAAATTAAATTAATAACAAAATAAAATAATAAAAAAATTCCTGTAGAAGAATGCCTAAAGGGTAAAGTAACCAAAATGCAATCCAGCTTTGGATCCACATGATCCTCATGTCCTTCCTGTACTCTCTTTTCTACCAGGCCAATTCTCACTCAGCTTCAGGTGGTAATTATCTGGGACTATTCAAGTCCATGTAACCTTCTAAGGTTTTGAAAAAATTACTCAGTTCATCATTTTTTACTCCAGCAATAGTTCATAGATGGAAAATGTCTCCAAATAATATTTGAAAATGATTAACAGTCCGTAATTGATCTCTCCTAATTTGCCCCTTTTGGGGTCTAATTTTTGGTAGACCTATTTTATATCCTAAGTAATTAATATAATCTCCTCTTTATATCTTTTCAGGAGCAATTTGTAATCCCCAACAAGGCAAAATTTTCTTACTTCTTCAAACACTCTTTCTAAAGTATCTGCATTTGAGTCAGCTAGTAAAATATCATCCATATAATGAGAAATTATAGATTTTGGAAATTTTTTAAATATATCACTTCCAATAGATTTTTAACAAAATATTGGAACAGAGTTGGGCTATTCAACATACCCTGTGGGAGAACCCTCCATTGATAGTTCTTGACCAGCTGAGAATTATTGTAAGTAGGCACCGTGAAGGAAAATCTTTCTCTGTCCTTTTCCTGTAAGGATATTGATAAGAAACAGTCGTTTAAACCTCTTATAACTATAAGAGGCCATCGTTTAGGTAATAAAGTAGGAAAAGGAATTCCAGATTGTAGAGAGCCCATTGGCTGAATTACTTTGTTAATTGCTCTTAGGTTTGTTACCATTCTCCATTTACCAGGTTTCCTTTTAATAACAAATACAGGAGAATTCCAAGGGCTGGCTGATTCTTTAATAAGCTGAGCATTTAACTGCTCTTGTACCAGCTCTTCCAAGGCCTGCAGTTTCTCTGTTGTTAAGGCTATTTCTGAACCCATACAGGCTTATCTGTTAACCATTTTAAAGTTAGAGGTGCTGGTGTTTTTGAAAGATCAGCAGTCATTGTGCCCTGTTCTTCTACAATCTGGATGGCCAGTAACCTCTTAATATCAATATCTCCTAATACTTCTCTCACAAACATGTTAGATTATGGTTTGTTTCTGAGGTTGAAGGAATGTTAATCTGAGTATTCTACTGTTGTAATAGATCATGATCCCATAAATTCATAGCTATGTTTGCCATGGATGGCTTTAATTTTCCTCTCTGTCCTTCTGGACCTATACATTCAAGCCATCTTGCATTCTGTTTCACTTGAGATAATGTTTCAGTCCCTAACAGCTGAATGTTAACCTCCTGAAGAGGCCAAGTTGGATACCATTCTGGTGCAATTATTGTCATATCTGCACCTGTGTCTACTAAACCAGACAACAAAACATCATTTATTTGTATTTTTAATTTTGGTCTTTGTTGATTTATAGAAGTTTGCCAAAATATTTGCTTTATGACTTCTCCTGAATTTTCTATTATCTCCGTTTCAGCTGTTCTACCACCCCTAGCAGCCTGGTTTATTCCAATAGGCATTTTGTTATTTAATTGCACTGAGTCGGGGTTTCTTCTATGATGGCAGTAAAGGCCTGAATTGAATTTTCTGTGGGGGCCTTCCTGATGTCCTTCTGGGAGTTTCCTGAAGACAGAGGCAAAGGATTACCTTGTCTGTCCCTTGTTGATCTATATTCATTGGTCCAATGTTTACCCTTACCACACCTTCTGCATACTCCAGAAGGGAGAGGCATTCTGCTGCTCTTCCTGGAATAAACATTATTTCTAGGAATGCCCTGTTTACATTCCCTTTTCAAATGGCCTTGCTTTCCACATCCAAAACATCCATCTGACATTCTTCAAACCTTTTGAAATTGCTTATCTTATCCACATATCATCTTGGTCATGAGACTCAACATTAATTGTGTCCCTGATCCAATCCTCCAAGGGTGAACATCTTGCCTTTAACAAGCTGATTATTCTTTTGCATGCTGCATTCATGTTCTCAAAAGCCAAAGAATTTATTTTTATTTGTCTAGCTTCTGAATTCAGGACCATTCTATTTATTGCTGAAAACTGGCCCTGTGAAGGATTCTTTGGGGCCCTCTATAACTTTCTTGAATGACTCAATTATCTTTCCTGCTTCCTCAGTTCTGTCCCATGCATTCATGTCTCCCATGCAGTATAGAATTAAGGGTTGGTTATCATATAAACATTGTCTTTGTATTTCAGGGTATTGGCCTTCTCCAAGAAGCTGATCCTGGGAAACTTCCACACCTATAACTCTCCATTGGCTTTCTATGGTCTTAGCCCCATCTTGCTACCACATGCGACATGGCAGTTGTGCTCTGGTTCCATAACAGTGATTACTAATTCTTTCCAATCTTGAGGAATAATCCTCAAGTTGACCAGGAGTTTAACATTTGCTTTACAAATGGAGAATGTATGCCATAAGATACTATAGCCTCCTTAAACTTCCTTAAATCTAACCTTTCAACTGGAGTCCAATTATTTGCTGCATGCCCTTGATCAGGCAGTTGCTGTATGGTTACCAGATAAATTAAGTTTGATTATTTAAAAAACAGCCTGTTTATCTGTAAACTTATAATCCAATCCTGAAATAATTTCACCCTTTAATTCTTCTGTCTGAGTCTGAATTTCTCTATAATCCATTTTAACAGGTTTTTCTAAAGCTTTCATGTTGGCACTTAAATTGACTATCTTTTCAAATTGTAAAATAAGGGTAAGTAAACAAATAATATACATGATTGATGTTACATACATCCCATCAACATTAATCCTCTCATGTAATTGTTGCATTTTTAGACTGCCTAATGTTTGTCAAACAAAGACCAAATTCCTTCCATTGTAAAGATATTTCCCACTTTTCTAATGTGGGAAAAAATTTTCCCTTTTAAGTAGTTTCTCCATTTAAGATATCTGCTATCTTAATTGACTTACCAAGTCTGCATAAAACAGAAGTCCGAGGGAATTACAAGACAGCTACCTAGTGTGGTTGTGCAGAGAGATGGGGGAGGGAGAGAAAGTTCCTACTACCTACGAGGAGAAGAGAAAAAAGTTAAAAGCCAAAATCCAGCCACATGCTCTGGCTTGAGCCGATTTGGGCCTGAGCTGCTTGTAGCACTGTCTCCTTTAAGCCTGAGCCACTTGAGTTGGCAATTTGGCGACAAGTAGCTCCAGCTGCGTGTAACTGCTTGTAGCTACAGTTGAGCACAGCTCTGAACACGTGCAGCCGATTGCTTATAGCTCTGGTCGGGCCTGGGCCCTGTAAACTCTGGCTAAGCCGGGGCCTGTAACCCCTGTCCTGTGAGGGCACTAATGGTTTTTTAATAAATTCTTGTCATGTGGGTGTCAAATGTAGACAAATTTCTAAATGGTCTTAGTAAATAAGAAACACAGAGCCAAATACAGAGGAAATGGCCAAAGAAATCAGAGCAATAGCCACAACTAGCTTTAGCTTACCACCAGCAGTTGCTTGTCCAGAGAGCTTCTTCCCCATCTGACTTGTGTTTTTATTGCCTTTCTGATTTGTTTTCTCATTGGCTCTAAGCCCAGCCACGTGACTTTCTCATCACTGCCTATCTATACAGACCTCCAGGTCTCTATGGTTGCTACTGGGATTAAAGGCATGTGTCACCATGCCTGGCTGTGTTCTTGACCACACAGAGGCTCTGCCGGCCATGTGATCAGATTAAGGGCGTGTCCTACCACCGCTGGACTTCTGCTTAATGGCTATTTGACCTCTGATCTCCATGTAACTTTATTTTTTAACAAACAAGTAAAATATCACATTTCATCACAAATAAGCTATCACCACAGCAGAATACTGTTAACTGTGTCACCCTGCATCACTTCATCATCCTGCTTTATTATAAAACTCAGGACCATTTACCCAGGAGTGATAATGCCTCTGTTGATATAGGCCCTCCCATATCAGTCATTAATAAAAATTTTCCTACGGTCTTGTCTACAGGTAATCTAATGGAGGGATTTTGTAAGTTGAGTTAACAGCATTCCATATGGCCACAGCATATGTAAACTTGAAAAAAGTATCCAGGAAAAATAGCAACCTGTCAATGTGACTACATTAATGGGTTGTATGCAGAGGACACAAATTCCAAAATTTTGCATCATTTAAAAAGAAAAGTAGAAATATCTGTTGTTTATAACTATCAATATTCAGCTGTAGCTTTTCACATTGGCAGAGATAGTTGAAATAGGCAAGGACTGAAAAGTGAAGTAATATATTGATGTCTACTAAGTAACTCATACAACAATCAATGACTGCAATGATGAATCAGTTTAATCTGAGAATAAACCATATATATGCTTAGAACATGTTAGCAACATTTAAATAAGATTTAGAGACAAGGAAACTGAAAATAAATAAAAAAAAATCTTGCTTGATAAAAGAAAATCTGTGCATCAAGTAACATCCAGTTTAAATTAAAAGTTAAAATTTAGCCAGACAGTTGATATTTTAACTAGAAAATAAGAAAAGTGATATCTCAAACACATTTACAATGGTTTGGAATGAAACTGCAGGTAAAAATTTAGTAAAAACATGAAACACATTTCTAATATGACAGAAATAACTAACACAATCAATTCTTCAGAAAGAACAGTGAAACACTCACACATTTACAAAACTAATTTTAAATAATGAAATAAGACATTTTATTTATCTGTGCCCTATTCTACTCCCAACTACACATTAAAACATCCCAGATGTTCTTCATCTGATGAATGGACAAAATAGTGGGTACATTCTCACAACTGAATGTTATTCATTGTTGAGAAAAATGAAATTTGAAACTCATAAATATATGCAGAGAATGGAACCAGCCATTTCTTGTGGTTACACAGATCTAGAAAGATAAAAAATGCATGTATTCTTTCATTGGTACATGCTACATTTGAATTTACAGAAGAAATGCATGGGTCAGGGAATGAAGAACTGGCCATATGGAAAGGTATGCTTTTAAGAACGTTGAGATAGAATTCACTGATATAAAAGCCTCAAAGTTAATATTATAGTAGGAAGTTGATAATATAGTAGATGGGCAGGGCAGAGGACCATATAGAGGAGGGAGTATGGATTGGGATAAATAACCCTGAAGATCTTTTTAAAAAGACAGAAAGAAACCTAATATAATAAAATATTTTTATATACATATATATGCATAAACATATACACTCACATATGTATATGAATGTGTGTGTATGCCTGATATATCTGCATATTTCTGATAATATAGAGAGATACAGAATTACATATGGATGTGGATACACACACACACACACACACACACACACACACACACGTGTGTGTGTGTGTGTGTGTGTGTGTGTGTGTGTGTGTGTTTAGAAATATGAGATAGCAAAACCTTAAAATGTAATTATCCAAATAGGGCAACAAAGGAATTAGTAGACACCTTAGTCTAACAAATAAATAGAAATTGAAAAAAATAGTTTATTTTTGTTTTAGAGTTGATAGACATAAGATCTCATAGATCACTAAATATTACAGTTTATTGCCAATGCTCATCATTGACCTCCATTACATGATACGATCATACTGTAGAACACACACACACACACACACACACACACACACACACACCACACACACACACACACACATACACACACCCCCCCCCCACACACACACATACACACACACTTCAAACACTTGAGTCATAGTGCATGGAGAAATCAAGCTGGTATTGACATGGAAGCTTTGTCCACATTGGTTAGCTGTCCAGTAAATGTCTATACACCACCAAAGGAGAAAAGTAATAATCAATAATAACGTCGCAAGATACAACAGTGATTGGCCTGCAATACATGTCCAGTAGGACAATAGTGACACAAACACAGTGACAGTAAACAATGAGTTTCAGAATAGAGTTAATTCCTGTCCCAAAACATACAAGTCATAGCATGGCACTATCTAATGTCTAAATGTACAAAGTATTAAAAAAAAAAAAACTCTTAGTAACTGCTGGTGATGCTGACAGGTTAATGCATCTCTCAACTCTCATCATACAAGCTACAGTTTGTGGTAAATAGTAATTATCAGAAAGATCTGCAACTGTCCAAATGCAGAGAATAAGAAATTGTGGCATGCTAGGGCCTAAATATACCACATATTCTCCTCTCAACTTCAAGGATCAGGGCAAAACAAGGGAGAGAAGCAATCTAAAACCTAGATGGGTTGGAAGACTACAAGAAAATGTCTTCTCGTCACAGAAGGGCAGCTTTAGATATTAAATCATGGAAATTATGACAGCATACAAAAGCGAAGTGATAGATCAGCCATACCAAATTCTACCACAATGAGGGGTTTGGGTATAAAGTATAACCCAAAATGGAAAAATCAATTGGCAGGTGATAGCTCCAGGGAAAGAAGAGGAAATGGGAATTTTCTTTAAGAAAATTTTCTATTTCCAGCATTCCCTCTATTTGTGTCTTCTCCATTGTTTCTGTTTCTCTTTCCAGGTCTTGAACTGTTTCCCTCACGTGTTTAATTGCTTTTTTATGGTTTTCTTGGCTCTCTATAAGGGATTTATTGGTTTCTTCCAATTTTTTTGACTTTTTCTCAATTTCTTTATTGAATCTTCCAATTTTTTGTTTGTTTTCTCCATTTCTTTAAGGAAATTTTTCATTTTTTCTTGAAAGGCATCTAGTATCTTCATGAAGCTATTTTTATGGTCACTTTCTTCTACTTCTTCTACATTGTGATGTTCAGGTCTTGCTGTTGGAGGAGAGCTAGGTACTGGTGATGCCATATTGCTCTTTATGTTGTTGTATGTATTTTTGCATTGATGTCTGACCATATCTTTCTCTAATAGGTATAAGAGGTACCTGTCTGAGTGAGTTGCTTTTGGTCCACTCTGTGCTTGTTGTGTCTGTGTCGCAGGGGGCCCCTCTGGGTCCAAACTTAGCTATTGGTCTAATTGGAGATGGGAGATTCTGTATCTCAGGGATCTGTTCTTGCTTCAACCCAAGCTAGCTGATTCTGGGATTCATGGAGCCACTCTTGGTCTTATCAGGGCTCTTGGTCCAGTCAGAGCCAACAGATTCTGTGTCTCAGGAAGCCTCTCTTGGTCTCCTGAGAGGTGTCAGATTCTATGTCTCAGAAAGCTACTCTTGGTCTAATGAGGGCTGGTGGATTCCCTATCTCAGGAAGTTACTCTTGGTCTAATGAGGGCTGGTGGTTTGGTTTCTGTGCGTTGGGAAGTTACTGGGGTCTCAGTTGGATGGGTATTGGAGCAGAGAGTGTAGATTGCAGGGTCCGATGGGGGTGGAGGTGGTGGGAGGAGCCTTCCCACAGGAGTTTTACCTGTTGGCCAGCAACTGTGGCAGAGTCGTGTGGTGGTTCCCAGGAACTGGCTGTGTCCCAGGGCTTGGGTCCTAAAGGCAGGGCTCTCTGGGTGTGAGAAAAGTCATTCACCTCTTGGTCCAATGAGGGCTGGTGGTTTGTTTCCTGTGCCTCAGGAAGTTACTGGGTCTCAGTTGGATGGGTTTGGGGGCAGGGTGTGTAGACTGCAGGGTCCAAAGGGAGTTTTGGTGGTGGAGGGAGTTTTCCATGCCAGTCAGCAACTGGGGCAGAGTTGGGTGGGGATTCCTGGGGACTGACTGTGTCCCAGGACTTGGGTCCTAGGGGCAGGACTTTCAATCCCTTCTTCCTTATTGGTTTCTCTATCCATACTCAGTTCTTCCTTTCCTACTCTCCTGACCTGACCCAATGCCTACTCTACAAAAAAAAAAAAAAAAAAAAAAAAAAAAAAAAAAAAAAAAAAAAAACTCTGCCCTGTTCTAAACCTCTGCCCTGTTCTTTCTTCTCCAGCCACATGACTGCCTGGACTAGGAATTCTGCCCTAGTCTTACTGCACCTGGTTATGCAACAAACAAAGTCATAACACCAATATCCAGGAAATCTGGGACACAGTGAAAAGACCAAACCTAATAATAATAGGGGTAGAAGAAGGAGAAGAATAGCAGCTCAAAACTATAGAGAATATATTCAACAAAATTATAGAAGAAAACTTTCTCAGCCTAAAAAAGGAGATGCCTATGACGATACAAAAAGGGAATAGAATACTAAATAGCCAGGATGCCCCTCAAAAAAGTTCTGTTGACACATAATAATCAAACCACTAAATATATAAAATAAAGAAAAAATATTAATAGCTATAAAGGAAAAAGGCCAAGTAACATATAAAGGCAGACCCATAAGAATAACACCTGATTTCTCAATGGAGACTCTGAAAGCCAGAAGTTTCTGGACAGATGTTATACAGACACTAAGAGACCATGGATGCCAGCCAAGATTATTATACCCATCAAAACTCTCTATCACCATTGATGGAGTAAACAAGAAATTCTATGATAAAACAGATTTAAACAACATCTATCCACAAATCCAGTCCTACAGAAAGCACTAGAAGGAAAAATCCAACCTAAGGAAGTTAGCTGCACCCACAAAAACATGGGCAGTAGATAATCCCAGAGCAGCAAATCACAATGAATGGAAATAAACACTCACACAAATACTACCAGCAAAAAATAACAAGAATTAACAATCACTGGTCATTAGTATCCCTTAATATCAATGGACTCAATTTGCCTATAAAAAGACACAGGCTAACAGAATGGACACAAAAACAGGATCCATCCTTGTGCTGCATACAAGAAACACACATTAACATCTGAAGCTGGAATTATCTCCAGTCACACCCGGGCCCTCAGCCACTCAGACCCAAACAGACATACAGATGCTTATATTATTTAAACTGTGGGATGGATAGGTACAAGTTATTATGGTAGATTATTGTATATACTAGTAAACAAATTTAGTAAAATAGTAGCCTTAGATAATTTGCACTGTTATGAATTCTTGTATATTGATACAAATGTAAACTATTTTTATATTTCTGTTCAAGATAATTTGTATATTGATACAAATACAGAATTATATTTGTTGTAATGTACATATATTTCTACTCTTATTTGAAATATTTTGTATATTCATACAAATGTAAATTTACATATGTCATATTGTATGTATGTTCTATCTCTGTTTAGGATATTTTGTATATATATATTGCATATATATACAAAAATATATATATTTAGGATTATTGTCATATTGCATATTGCAGTATACATTCTTAACTCTGTTAAAGATATCTTGTGTATTCTAACAATTAATATCAAAGACAGAGAGATATTCTATGATAAAACAGATTTAAACAACATCTATCCACAAATCCAGTCCTACAGAAAGCACTAGAAGGAAAAATCCAACCTTTATCAGAGTAAAGGGTAGGGAAAAGTCTTTCCAATCAAATGGACTTAAGAAGCAAGCTAGTGTAGCTATCCCAATATTTAACAAAATAGACTTCAAACTAAAAATAATAAAAAGAGATAGAGAAGGACATTACATATTTATCACAGGTAATATCCACCAAGATGAAGTCTTAATTTTGAACATTTATGCCTCAAATACAAGAGCACCCAGATATGTAAACTAACATTACTAAAGCTTAAGTCCCACATCAAACCCCACACACTAAAAGTGTGAGAATTAAACACTCCACTCTCACCAATGGACAGGTCTGTCAGAAAAAAAGTTAACAGAGAAATAATAATAAAAAAAACACCTAACAGACGTTATGACTCAAATGGACGAATAGACATCTAGAAAACATTCCAAAAAGCATAAAAGAATATACCTGCTTCTCAGCACTCCACTGACCCATCTCTAAAATCAACCACATACTCAGTCACAAAGCAAATCTCAACAGATACAAAAAAATTGGAATAACCTCCCATATCGTATTGGACAACCATGGCTTAAAGTTAAAATTCAACAACAACACAAATTACAGAAAGCCTACAATCTCATGGAAACCAAATAATGCTCAACTGAATCACCACTGGTTCAAAGAAGAAATAGTAAGAAATTAAAGACTTCCTTGAATGCAATGAAAATGAAGGTACAATATAACCCAAATTATGGGATACTATGAAAGAAATACTAAAGAGGAAAGTTCATAGCTCTAAATGCCTATGTAAAGAAGTTGAAGAAATTTTACACCAGTGACTTAACAGCATACCTGAAAACTCTAGAACAAAAAGAAGCAAACTCACCCAGGAGGAGTAGATGCCAGGAAATAATCAAATTGAGTCCTGAAACCAATAAAATAGAAACAAAGGAAACACTACAAAGAGTCAATGAAGAAAGAGTTGCTTCTTTGAGAAAATCAATAAGATAGAGAAACCCTTATCCTAATTAACAAAAAGGCAGAGGGAGAATATCCAAATTATCAAAATCAGAAATGAAAAGGGAGACACAACAATTGACAATGAAAGAAATACAGAGAATCATCAGGACATAATACTTCAAAAACCTGTACTCAAAAAAAAAATGGAAAATTTAAAAGAAATGGACAGTTTTCTGGATAGGTACCATGTACCCAAATTAAATTCAGACCAGATAAACAATTTAAATAGACCCCTAAATCCTATGGAAATGGAAGCAGTCATTAAAAGTCTCCCAACCAAAAAAAAAGGCCAAGGCCACAAGGTGTCAGTGCAGAACTCTGTCAGAATTTCAAAGATGAGGTAATCCCAGTGCTCTTCAAATTGTTCTACACAATAGAAACAGAAGAAACATTACCAAGTTCTTTCCATGAGCCTACAGCTAGCCTGATACACAAACCACACAGACTCAATAAAAAATAGAATTACAGACCAATCTCTATCGTGCATATCAATGCAAAAATATTCAATAAAATACTGACAAACTGAATCGAAACCACATCAAAAACACATCCACCATGATCAAGTAGGCTACATCATAGAGATGCAGGGGTGGTCCAACATATAAAAATTGGTCAATGTAATCCATCATATAAACAAACTGGAAGAAAAAAACCACATGATCATCTCATTAGATGCTGAAAATGCATTTGATAAAACCCAACACCCCTTCATGATAAAAGTCTTAGAGGGATCAGGAATACAGGGAACATACCTAAACGTAATAAAGGCAATTTACAGCAAGCTGACAGCCAACATCAAATTAAATGGAGAGAAACCCAAAATGATTCCACTAAAATCAGGAACAAGACAAGGCTGCACACTCTCTCCATATCTATTAAATATAGTACTCAAAGTCATATCTAGAGCAATAAGACAACAAAAGTAGATCAAGGGGATGCAAATTGGAAAGAAAGAAGTGAAATTTTTGCCACTTGCAGATAATATGATAATCTACATAAGTGACCCCAAAATTCTACGAGGGATCTCCTACAGCTGATAAATACCTTCACTAATGTGCCAGGATACAAGTTTAACTAAAAACATCAGTAGCCCTCCTATATACAAATGATAAGTTGACCAAAAGAGAATTCAGAGAAACATCACCCTTTACAATAGCCAAAAATAATATAAAATATTTTGGGGTAACCCTAATGAAACAAGTAGAGGACCTGTAGAACAAGATCTTTAAGTCGGGCCGGGCGATGGTGGCGCATGCCTTTAATCCCAGCACTCAGGAGGCAGAGGCAGGTGGATCTCTGTGAGTTCGAGGCCAGCCTGGGCTACCAAGTGAGTTTCAGAAAAGGTGCAAAGCTATGCAGAGAAACCCTGTCTCGAAAAACCAAAAAAAAAAAAAAAAAAAAAAAAAGATCTTTAAGTCATTGAAAAGAGAAATTGAAGAAGATATCAAAAAATGAAAAGATTTCCCATGGTCATAGATACTTAGAACCAACATAATAAAAATGGCAGTCTTACCAAAAGCAGTCTTCATATTCAATGCAATCCCCATCAAAATCCCTACACAATTATTCACAGATCTTGAAAGACCAATACTCAACTTCATATGAAAAGAAAACCTAGGATAGCTAAAACAATCATTTACAATTAAGCAATTTTTGGAGGCATCACTATCCTTGACTTCAAGCTCTGCTATAAAGCTATAGTAACAAAAACAGCTTGGTAATGGCATAAAAACTGACATGTGGAATAATAGAATCAATTTGAAGACCCGACATTAATCCACACACATATAAACACCTGATTTTTGACAAAGGGGTCAAAACTCTACAATGGAGAGAAGAAAGCTTCTTCAACAAATGGTGCTCGTACAACTGGATGTCAAAATGTAGAAGACTGCAAATAGACCCACATCTACCAACATGCACAAAACTCAAGTCCAAGTGGATCAAAGATCTCATTGTATAACCAGCTACACTGAACCTGATAGAGGAGAAAGTAGGAAGTAGCCTATAAGGCACTGGCACATGAGACGACTTCCTAAATAAAACACCAGTACCACAGACATTGGGAGCAACAGTTAATAAATAGAATCTCCTGAAACTGAGAAGCTTCTGTAAGCCAAAGGACATTATAAACATGACAAAATGACAACCCACAGATTGGGAAAAGATCTTCACCAACCCCACATCTGACAGAGTGACAGAGGGTTGATCTCCAAAATATAAAAAGAATTCAAGAAATTAGACATCAAAATACCAAATAACCTACTTAAAAATAGGCTACAGATCTAAACAGATATTTCTCAACAGAAGACTCTCAAATGACTGTAGCTAGAGTTTTCTTGCCTTGCCCACAGTCAGGACAAATCTTTGTCACCCGCCAGTCCTACAGCCACTCAGACCCAACCAAGTAAACACAGAGACTTATATTGCTTACAAACTGTATGGCATGGCAGGCTTCTTGCTAACTGTTCTTATAGCTTAAATTAATCCATTTCCATAAATCTATACCCTGCCACGTGGCTGGTGGCTTACCGGCATCTTCACATGCTGCTGGTCATGGCGGCAGCTGGCAGTGTCTCTCCGCCTCAGCCTTCCGCTTCCCAGAATTCTCCTCTCTCCTTGTCCCACCTACTTCCTGCCTAGCCACTGGCCAATCAGTGTTTTATTTATTGACCAATCAGAGCAACAGATTTGACATACAGACCATCCCACAGCAAATGACCAAAAACCACTTAAGGCATGCTCAATATCTGTAGTCATCAGGGAAATGCAAATCAAAATGACCCTGAGACACCATCTTATGACTATCAGAATGGCTAAGATCAAAAACAGAGATGACAACTTATGTTGGAGAGGATGCAGAGCAAGAGGAACACTCCTCCACTGTGGGAGGGAGTGCAAACTTAAACAACCATTTTGGAAATCAGTATGGCAACTTCTCAGAAAATTGGAGATCAATTTACCTCAAGACCCAAGGATACCACTTTTGGGCATATACCAAAGGGATACACAATCATACCACAAGTACACTTTCTGAGTATGTTCATAACAGCATTATTCATAATAGCCAGAATCTGGAAACAACCTAGATGCTCCTCAACCAAAGAATTGATAAAGAAAATGTGGTACATTCACACAATGGAGTATTACTCATAAACAATGACATCATAAAATTTGCAGGCAAATGGATGAAACTAGAAAATGTCATCCTGAGTGAGGTAACCCAGACTCAGAAAGAAAAACATGCCATGTACTCACTAATAAGTGGATACTAGATGTAAAGTGAAGGATAATCAGAATATAACCCACAGCTCCAGAGAATCTAGGAAATAAGAAAGACCCTAAGAGGGATGTATGGATTGCCCTGGGAGGGGGAAATAGATGAGATCTCCATGAGTAAACTGGGGATGAGGGGTTAGGTAATGGAAGGTAGAGGATGTGAGATGATGTATATAAGGGAACGGGATGATCAAGCTGGAACATGGATGGAGTGAGAGAGTAAAGAAAGAGAAAACATGATACAGGAAGACATCATGGTGATAGGGAGAAACTGGGTGCTAAGGAAGTTGTCCCATAATCCCCATTTTACTCATGGGGATCTCCTCTGTTTCCCCTTCCCAAGGTGATCTGTACATCCCTCTTAGGGTACTCCTAGCTTCCAAGCTTCTTTGGAGCTGTGAGTTGTAGTCTGATTATTCTTTGCTTTACATTTAGTATCCACCTACAAATGAGGACATACCATGTTTGTATTTCTGAGTCTGGGTTACCTCACTCGGGATGGTATTTTCTAGTTGAAAGAGACATCTTAATAGAGGAAGACTTATGGGTTGAGGGAGAACTGGTGCTAAGGAAATTCCCAGAAATCCACAAAGAAGACCCCAGATTAGACTACTAGCAGCAGTAGCGAGGGTGCCTGAATTGTCCTACCCTGGAAATCAGATTGGTAAATACCCTAACTGTCATTATAGAGTGTCAGGGACAAGGATAGAATCTCTAGTTAGTGGAAAAAATACAGACGCCCATAAGACAGGGAACTAGATTTTCTTACAGTCAGGTTGCCTAGCAACAGGACATTGAGTCAGAGCCCTTGAACCTTTCACCCTGAAAACATCCTACACACATCCTGTTAGCTTGCCCACCTTATGCAGATGACAGCTTCTTGCTCCCCCAACCCTGCAGGAACTATATAAACGCTCCTGGAGAAAAATAAAGTTGCACCTTGATCAGAATCTTGACTTGGTGTATTATCTTTGTATCTCCTGTCCGTACATACCGTCCTTAAGGTGGTCGAGTACCCGTTAAAGCCCTGCTGGCCGTGGCAATAGAGCCTTCATGCAGTAATTGATGGAAGCAGATGTAGAAATCCACAACCATGTACCAGGCCAAGCTCTGGGAGTCCAGTCAAAGATAGAGAAAAGGGATTATATGAGAAGGAGGGTCAAGATTATGATGGGGAAATCTACACAGAAAACTGAACCAAGCTCAAAGGAATTCACAAACTTTAGACTGACAGCTGTGGAACTTGTTTGAGACCAGACTAGACCCTCTGCATATGGGAGACGGTTATGTAGCTGGGTCTGTTTGAAGAGCCTTCGCAGTGTCATCAGGATCTATCCCTGGTACATGAGCTGGGTTTCTGGATCCCATTACCTATGGCCAGACACCTTGCTCACCCCTGTAAAAAGTGGGGAGGGGCTTGCTCCTGCCTCAACTGAATGTACTAGACTTAGTTGCCCCCCCCCCGCCCCGCCTTGGGATAACATATCCTGTTGAAAGAAAGGATGAGGGTTGGGGGAATATAGGGGAAAAGCTGGAAAAAGGATGAGGGGGGATCTGTGATTGGTGTGTAAAATGAATTTCAAAAATTAAAAAAAAAGATAACCAAACTATAATCAATAGACCCAAGAAGTTTGTTGAAATGAAGAGACTTAGGGGGATGAATGGATATTCCTGGGAGAGAGAAATAAATTTTATGGGTAGACTGGGTGTGAGTGGGATGCATATGGGGAAATTAGTTTGGCAGAAGATGGATTTGAGGGAGAGAGCAAGGGGAAAGAAGGCTGGAATTGAGGGGACTTTGATGGGTGGTGTGTAAACCGAGCTCAGTGTAAACTGTTTGTAATCTACGAAGGTGATCCTAATGAGGACTCCTAGTAATGGAGGATACTGAGTCTCAACTGGCCATCTTGTGTAGACAGATGAGGCTTCCAGAGGTGGGACTGTGTTTGTGTTTGCTAATTGAGTTGTGGGCCAAAAACATCCCATGGAAATCACGAAATATAATCCAGGCTGATGCTAAGATAAAAGGATGATATCCACAAATCGACAGTGGGGCTCCTTTGCCAAAGACAACACCACACAACTCATTGAACAGGCAGAAGCCAAGCTGACACTTACACGCAGTCCTTACCCCTATGTTCCCATCTCTGATATAGAAAGGTACTCTGGAGGCTACCAACAGAGATATGTGGACCAACCCAGCTTCAAACCTTTTACCTACAATCTATCCTATCTCCAAAATATGCTAAGGCAATGGTGGCATTGATCTTGCAAGCGTAATCAAGCAATGTGTGGTTTGCTTAGGGCCCACTGAGAAAGAACCCTGGCCGGATACTGTTTGTGTAACCAAGAACCAAAAATTAGATAGTCCACAACCTAGGGAAAACAAAAAAAAAAAGGTCAAAAAACCAATATGGTAATTCCCAATGATAGTCTGCTAAACTTGTAGATCAGTGCCTTATGCAATCATCATCAGAGAGGCTTCCTCCAGCTATAGATGGGAACTGATGCAGAGGTCCACAGTTAGACATTATGAGGGAGAGAGAGTCTAAACTGAAGGTCTCCATCAAATCCCTCCCATCAGATCTCAGAGATCCTGTGGAAGAGGAAGCAGAAAGTTTCTAAAAGTTAGAGTGGATGGAAGACACCATGAGAATAAAGGCCCTTTGAATCAACAAAGCAAGAATCATTTGAATTCACAGAGACTGAAACAGCAAGCACAGGGCTTAGACTGATTGCACCAGGACCTCAGCATATATATTATTGCTATTGGCTTAATGTTTGTATGGGAATCCTAACTGTGAGAACCAGTGGGTCTCTGATGCTTGTACCTGCTCTTAGGACCCTTTTCCTCCTGTTGGGTTGTCCTGTCCACCATCCATATGTTAGTTTTGCTTCACCTTATATATAATTTTATGTTTGTTATCTCTTAGAATCTTGATCTTTTCTAGTGAAAAACAGAAAGGGAGTAGATCTGAATGAGAGAGGATGTGTGGACAAATTGGAGGAGTAGAGAAAGCGGAAACTATATTCAGGATATATTTTACGAGAAAAAAATCCATTTTCTCTTTTTTTTAGAAGAATGATTTATTTATTTTCATTTTTATGTGCATTGATGTTTTGCCTGAATATATATCTGTGTGAATGTGCTGGATCCTCTGGAACAGGAGTTACACACAGCTATGAGCCACCATGTGGGTGTTAGGAATTGAACCTGTATCCTTTGGAAGATCTGCCAGTACTCTTAACAGATGAGCCAACTCTCCAACCCAAAGAATCTGTTTTCAAAATAGAAAAAAAATTATAAAATTTAATTTCAAAAAGATGGAAACAGTAAAAAAAAAAAAAATCCCTTTACCAAAAAGGAAAAAATACCAAAAACTGAAAAACAACATGACCAAACACCATATTTAGGCACAGATAGATTCACAGTATAATTATTTCACACTGTTAAAAGATTTACAGCTGATACTCCTCAATTTGTTTTTTATAAAATAGAAATAGAATGATAATACCCAATGTCATTCTGTGAAACCCATATTACTGTAATATCCAAAGCAGGTAAAGGCACAACAACAGCAACAGAAAAATAAACACAGGCCAGGCAGTGGTGGTGCACGCCTTTAATCCCAGCACTTGGAGGTAGAGGCAGGTGGATCTCTGTGAGTTCAAGCCCAGCTTGGGCTACAGAGTGCATTCCAGGAAAGGCACCAAAGTGACACAGAGAAACCCTGTCTTGAAAAAGCCACCACCACCACCACCACCCCAAGAAAAGAAAAATAAACACAGACCAACATCCCTGATGAATATAAATGTAAAAATTCTCAATAAAATACTAACAAACCATATACAGGAACATATCAAAGTTATTCTCCATGAGTAAGTTGTCTTTGTTCCAGAAATACAGCACCAGTTCAACATACATAAGTCCATAATTAAAATAAACCATATAAATGGACACAAAGGTAAAAATTACATGATCTTCTCAGCAGATGAAGAAAAAGCCTTTGGCAAAATTCCCCAATTTTATGATAAAAGTCTTAAGAGAAGTAGGGCTGGATATAAACATTTTATTTTCTGATAAAAAACATGATCAGAATATGTTTTATGGAAAAATCTATTTCAAGAAAAGATGAATTCAATTGATTACAAAATTAATGCCAACAATTACACAAACTCATTATCTGTCAGGAATGTGCAAATAAAAACCACATATTATCATGAGCCAGTTTTTAAAATCAGTACAAAATTGAGAAAAAATTGCAATAATATTGAGGATCAGAAAATGCTACATACTATTTGTGAGAATGTAAATTGCAACAATGCCTCTCTCACACTGAAGTAAATAGATAAATAAATATATAATTTAAAATATATATCTAAACTTTGATGTCCTTCTTCCCACTTCCTTGTGTTCTCCACAGGAAATTATATCAAAAGCATAGGCAGAAGTCAAAATATATAATAGGATTACACAGATTTTAAGAAGCTACAAAGTCTAACAAATACAAGTTGGATATTGTATTTAGGAGTAAACAATTTTCCTTTCTACAGAATACACTTTTGGGCAAACCAAAAGATATATAAATTGTTCAAAAAGAAAAATTATTTTTAAAATAATGCAGTATAAACATAAGAGGATAAGATTATTTTCAGTGAATTTCCATATGCAGACAATGTAAATGTTAGCAATTAACAAGAAGTGATAATTTTACTGTCCATGGGTTTCCATGCACTCTCCTGACACATCTAATATTAAAGTTTCAAATTTAAACTTGAATATGTACTATTTTACTGAATAAAACATAGAATAACAATTTTACTGAATAAATTGGGAAGTTGGAAGTGGATTCTATTTCATCTTAGATAAATTCAACTAATAAATTATGGAGAAAGCAACCAGTTGGGGGCACATTTGTCTCTGAGGTAGTGAGATTGAAAAGCAGGAAAGAAAACACCCACATACTTTCTCTGCCTAAAAAGATAAATGAACTTTCCCTCTAACAACTGCATCTAGAGATCTTGCAAAGAGTTTATTCCTGAGAATATTTAATTCCTCCAAGGAGTGTGCTGGAGCTTCAGCTTTTTAAATTTATCATTAATGTTTCAATAATAATTATTTTCAATCCTGTATAGACATACAATAGTAAAACCTTTTTTCTTTATTAAGAAATTATTTGTTCATTTTACATATCAACCACAGATCTCCTTCTTCCCCTCATCCTGCTCTCTCCCCAGCCTTCCCCCTTAATGCAACCCCACTCCCTCCTTCAAAAAGGTAAGGATTTCTATGGAAGTCAACAAAGCCTGGTACATTTAGTTGAGGCAGGTACAAGTCCCGTACCTGTGCAAGGCTGTGCAAGGTGTCCCACCATAGGTAATGGTCTCCAAAAAGACAATAGAGCTATAATTTTGTATTTCAGTGGGTGTACTGGAAATTTCCTGTTCAGACCAATTGTCTTAGATAAAAAATATTTCATGTAGCTTTTTATTCCTAATTGTTTCACTCAGCTATCTTTCACAATGTACTAGTGGTAACACAAACTGGCTTTTAGAAGATTGTTCTAATTATAGTTAAGATGGAATAACTTCTGTCTATTCTTTAAAAAATGTACTATTACTGATACCACAGTCATCATGGAATACAGATTCTTACACATCCATTCCATACACAGAGTATATTTTCTCTTTTTAAGTGTTTAAATATCCACATAGGCCCTTGATGTAATAAATTATTCCTTACTATAGTATGAACCACAGGATTCTGAAATCTAACTAATCAGTATTACAATAATTATGCCAGACATCTCAATTGATCTTACTAATTTGTCAGTAGTTACAATAATTTTCAGTAGTAGCTATCAGAAATAAAAATGCTACAAGTAATCATTAACACCAATGTGAAATTCAACTCCAGAAAATGGTAAAATAACATATCATAACTGCCTGTTCTCTTTCTCCTTTTGATATTTCAAATGTTGTGAACATTGCATAGTATGAAGTAATAGTATAAATTTTATAGAAATGTATACATGGACCCTATTAAGTGAAACCTACTGTAATAAATGAACAGATGTAGCAGTGGCTTCTCAAATGAAATTGCAGGAATAACACACGTGATTAAATGTACATCATCATCTACTGGACACCTGAGGATTGGAACCTTGTTGTGACACCTCATAACATATTTTAGAAAATTATATTATGATTTAATGTATATCACATGGTCCTATACAACTACATTCTATATTTAGAAAGGATAGGCATACTGGAGTAATTTGAGAGCATTTATCCTTGAAAAGCAATTGGTGAAAGGAAGAAATGTTAAAAAATTGCTCTTTCTTAATATATAAACCTAATGAATAGTGAGAGAAATGCATTAAGAACTTTTCTATAATCTGGTAAAGAATTCAGAAGAAAAGTTACAACAGGCATTGATGAATTCATGATCAGATCCTTGATATCTAGTACAAAAATGAGTAAATTAAAGAAAGTACTCACCCTCTGACATTCTGATAATGACCTGTGGCTTTGATTTGTCTTTCCCAAGTATAAAAAGGGAGCAGTGCAGCAATTATAATATCCCCTTCTAGGAATATGCTTGCTTTCTTTTTCAAAGCACATGAAATAGAATCATAAGAGTACATAAGCTGAGGAAATAGCAAGATAAGGCAGATAAAAACCAGCAGAAACATCATTAATAAGTCTAAAAAGACCTAAGCCTTTTTGGACATGAAGTTGATGGCTGCAAATCTGGGAGGTTTGAATATTTGGTAAGTTTGTATGAATGTGTGAGCATATTTTATATTGCCCAGGAAGCCCAAATGAACCTCTCTCCCCAATGTGTCCCTACCTAGATTGCTAAAATCCTCTAGAGGAGTGTGGAACACTCTCTGTCCTGGGGCACTGCATCTGAGGTCCTTGTTTTAAACAGAATCACAAGTGGAAAAATATTATTGAGGATTGTCATTCTCATTCCCAGGTGCCATGCTATATTCAAGACCTCATAGAATAAGGCTGAAGAAAATATCTCTCCTCATTAGGGTAATTTTTCTAAAACTAGTCCAAAGACACTAGTATGAAAATATTTCAAGATGATTACAAATAAAGATGCCCTTTAGATTGTAGATGAAGGAATGAAAGCAGGAACAGCCAAAGTTATTAGTGTATTACAACTACCTAGGTCATGCAGTAACATAAAAAGTGGAACAGCTACACTCAATCAGTGTCCAGTGGAGGTGGGGAACTTTTTTATAACACATTCAAATATGAGTACCAAACTCATATAAAAATATCAATATGCATGCACAGGTTTTTTTCTTGTTTGGAGAGTTCATACTTATTAGGAAATTTTGATTCATTTACCCCAGGTCAATATATAAGTCAACTCTCATGTTTTTTTCTTGAAATTTGGCTTTTCGATTGTGATGGTAATATTCATCTCTTCTTCATGAATCCACAGATCAATATTTGTCATGATCATTTTCTATGTCCATATCAATGTGGTTCAGTATGTATGATTTTCTTTTTTTCTTATAATGAAAATAGATTTTTTTATAAAGTACATACAGAATACAGTATACTACCTGAAGTACTCTGAGATTTGCCAGACAGACCTCTCTAATCATCTAAATCAACACTTTTTTAAATCTCTCACATTAGAAAATATACACACACCAGGGGAATAGTGATAATATAAATGAAATTAGAATAACATTTGAAAAAAATGAACTAACTGCAGTTTGAAAGAAACAAAAAACAAAAGAAAAGTTCAAAAATAACCCATATAGATGCAGAGACACACTAGTTCTCATATTTAAGAAGTCCAGAAAAACACAAACCTGAATACCATAATACATACCTAATGTACCTGTAGGGTAAAAAGAAAGAAAGAAAAAAAAAAAGGAAAGAAAAATTGTCTGCCACAACATGATGAGACAATGAACCTCCACTGAGTTCTTTATGTGTTGACCATCTATAAATGGCCATGGAGCCTGTTCTTAAGAGTAGTTTGTTCCCATTGCAGATCAAAGTGTTGTGTGGGGGCCATTTCATATCCCCACATTTCCTCAGAGTACTCTTGAGTAGAAGCAGCAGGAAATATTAGTTAGTAAGATAGAGGGGATAGAGACAGATACAAAATATAGGATAGGCTCGGGGGGCCTGGATCCTAACCCATAGGGCCCTGACTGTGTCTACCGAAGGGTTTTTAAAGGAATGCCAAGAGGTGGAGCAAAAGACCTCCACCCAGGACAGCCAATATGAGCCAAACAACCATCTTCCATATTCAGAGGTCCTAGTCCAGTCAGATGGGGGCTGCACAACCACCAGTTTACAGTTCAAGGGCTTCCACTAGTGTGGCCATTGGAAGTCCATCTTCCCATCATAATCTCGACATCCTCCACCTGCAGAGTTCCTCCTCCCTCTCATTGATTGGATTCCCAGAGCTCAGCCTGGGGCCTGGCCGTGGATCTCTGCATCTGCCTCCATCAGTCACTGGACAAAGACTTTATCATGACAGTTAGGTTATTCACTAGACGAGTCACCAGAGTAGACCAGTCCAGGCACCCTCTGGACCACTGCCAGCAGACCAAGGTGGGGTCATTCTTGTGGCTTCCTGAGAGCCTGCCCAGAACCCTGACTCTTCCTATTCCCATGATGTCCTCATCTATCATGGTATCTCCCTCCCAGTTCTGCCACTCTGTACCTGTTCCAGCTTGACCCTTCCATTTCCCTATGTTCTCATCTTCCACTCCTTGCCCTCTGCCACCCACCACACTCAGTCCCATCATGCAGATCTCATCCACTTCTCCTTCACAGGGTCATCCATGTATCCCTCCTAGGGTCTTTCCCTGTTAGCAAGCTTCTCTGGACATGTGGGTTGCAGTCTGGTCATCCCTTCCCTCACATGTAGTATCCACTTATGAGAGGATACATACTATTTTTGTCCTTCTGAGTCTGGGTTACCTCAATCAAGATGGTATTTTCTGGTTCCATCCATTTGCCTACAAATTTCATGATATCATTGTTTGTTTGTTTGTTTTACTGCTGAGTAGTACTCTATTGGGTATATGTGTGCCACATTTTCTTTATCCATTCTTCAGTTGAGGGGCTTCTAAGTTTTTTCCAGGTTCTGGCTATTACAATAAGGGTGCTAGGAACATAGTTGAGCATGTGTCCTTGTGGTAAGATTGAGCATTCCTTGGGTATATGCCCAAGAGTGGTATAACTGGGTCTTGAGGAAGACTTATTTCCAATTTTCTGAGAAACTGCCATACTGATTTCCAGAGTGGCTGTACAAGTTTACATTTCCACCAACAGTGGAGGAGTGTTCCCCTTGCTCCACATCCTCTCCAAAATAAGCTCTCTTCAGTGTCTTTGATCTCAGCATTCTGACAGATATAAGATGGGATCTCAGAGTCATTTTGATTTGCATTTCCCTGATGACTAAGGATGTTGAGCAATTCCTTAAATGTCTTTCAGTCATTTGAGATTCTTCTGTTGAGAATTCCCTGTTAAGATCTGTAGAGCATTTTGAAATTGGATTGTTCAGTATTTTGAAGTCAAGCTTTTTGAGTTCTTTATATATTTTGGAAATCAGCCCTCTGTCAGATGTGGGGTTGGTGAAGGTCTTTTCCCATTCTCTAGGCTGTCCTTTTGTCTTATTTACTGTGTCCTTTGCTCTACAAAAGCTTCTCAGTTTCAGGAGGTGCCATTTATAAATTATTGCTCTCAGTATCTGTGCTATTGGTGTTATATTTAGGAAGTGGTCTACTGTGACAATGCATTGCAGATTATTTCCTACTTTCTCTTAGCTCAAGTGGAGTGTAACTGGATTTATGTTGAGGTCTTTAATCTACTTGGACTTGAGTTTTGTGCATGGAGACAGATATGGATCTATTTGCAATCTTCTGCATGTTGACATCCAATTATGCCAGCACCATTTGTTGAAGATGCTTTTTTTTCCCCATGGTACAGTTTTGGCTTCTTTGTGAAAAATTATATGTTCATAAGTGTGAAGATTAATGTCAGGGTCTTCAATTCAATTCGATTGGTCCACATGTTGGTTTTTATGCCAGTACCAAGCTGTTTTTATTATTAGAGCTCTATAGAAGAGCTTGAGGTCAGGGATAATGATTCCATCAGAGGTTGGTTTATTATACAGGATTCTTTTAGCTATTCTAGGTTTTTTGTTTTTCCATATAAAGTTAAGTATTGTTCTTTCCAAGTCTTTGAAGAATTGTGTTGGGATTTTGATGGGGATTGCATTGAATCTGAAGATTGCTTTTGGTAAGATTGCCATTTTTACTATGTTAATTCTACCTATCAATGAGCATGGGAGATCTTTCCAAATTCTGATATCTTCTTCTATTTCTTCCTTTAGAGACTTAAAGTTTTTATCATACAGGTCTTTCAGTTGCTTAGTTAGAGTTACCCCAAGGTATTTTATATCATTTATAGCTATTGTAAAGGGTGATGTTTCTCTGATTTCTGAGCCCATTTTATCATTTGTATATAGGAGGGCTCCTGAATTTTTTGAGTTAATCTTGTGTCTTGCCACCTTACTGAAGGAGTGTATCAGCTGTTGGAGTTCTCTGGGAGAATTTTTGGGGTCACTTATGTATACTATCATGTCGGCTGCATTGGAGAAGGCCAATATGCTTCAGTACAAACACAATGTTTATATGATGTCCAAACCCTAATTTTATGTCGAATAGCAGCCTTGCAATCATGGGACAGAGTTGAGGAACCAGGAAAAAAAACTGAGTCATTTACAAAGGTTATGCAAGGCCCAAAAGAATCTTTCACAGAATTTTTAAAAAGACTGGCTTCAGCAGTAAAGAGAATGGCCTCGGATTCAGAAGCTAGTAAGATAATAATTGAATCTTTGGCCTTGGAGAATGTGAATGCAGCATGTAAAAGAATAATCAGGCCGTTAAAGTCAAGATCTGCACCTTTGGAAGATTGGATTAGAGACATGGTTAATGTTGAGGCTCATGAGCATGATGATATGTGGGTAAAAGAAGAAATTTCAAAAGGTTTGAGGAATGTTAGATGTTTTGGATGTGGAAAGCAAGGACATTTGAAAAGGGACTGTAAACAGGTCATTCCTAGAAACAACGTTTCTTCAAGGAACAATGGCAACAGAATGTCCCTTCCTTCTGGAGTATGCAGAAGGTGTGGTAAGGGAAAACACTGGACCAACGAATGTAGATCAACAAAGGACAGACAGGGTAATCCTTTGCCTCAGTCTTCGGGAAACTCCCAGAGGGGCCTCATGCAGGCCCCCATAGCAAATCCAGTTCAAACCTTTCCTGCAGCCGGAGAGGAAACCCCTGCTCAGAGCGATTAAATAACCAAATGCCTACTGGAATAAATCTTGCTGGTCAGGATGATGAAACAGAGAATAGAATATTCAAGATAAAACATAAATAAAAATTTTTGGCAAACTTCTATTAATGAAGAGAGACCAAAATTAACGATAAAAATAAATGGTGTTTGGTTGTCTGGTCTGGTAGACACAGGTGCGGACATTACCATAATTGCACCAGAAGTTTGGCATCCAACTTGGCCTCTTCTGGAGGTAAACATTCAACTGTTAGGAATTGGGACATTATCTCAGGTGAAACAGAGTGCAATATGGCTCAAATGTATAGGCCCAGAAGGACAGAGAGGAAAATTAAAACCATATGTGTCTAACATAGCTATGAACCTGTGGGGTTGAGACTTGTTGCAATGATGGAATACTCAGATTAACATCCCTCCAATCTCAGAAACAAATCATAAACCAGCACATGTTTCTGAGAGAAATATTAGAAGGCATTATTTTGAGTGGTCACCTGCCATCCATATTATACAAGAACAGAACACAACTGATGATCTTCCAAAGACACCAACAGCTCTACCTTTAAAATGGTTAACAGACAAGGCTGTATGGGTTCAGCAATGGCCCTTAACAACAGAGAAACTCCAGGCTTTAGAAGAGATGGTAGAAGAACAGTTAAATGCTCAGCATATTGAAGAATCAACCAGCCCTTGGAATTCTCCTGTATTTGTTATTAAAAAGAAATCTGGTAAATGGAGAATGGTAACAGACCTTAGAGCAATTAACAAAGTAATTCAGCCAGTGAGCTCTCTACAATCTGGAATTCCTTTGCCTACTCTGTTACCAAAAGGATGGCCTCTCATAGTTATTGATTTAAAAGACTGTTTCTTTTCAATACCCTTACAAGAAAAAGACAGAGAAAGATTTGCTTTTACAGTGCCTACTTATAATAATTCTCAACTGGTTAAAAGATTTCAATGGAGGGTCCTCCCACAGGGAACGTTGAATAGCCCAACTCTGTGCCAATATTTTGTACAACAGCCATTGGAAGTGATACGTAAAAATTTCCTAAATCTATAATTTATCATTGTATGGATGATATTTTACTAGCTGACTCAAATGCAGATACTTTAGAAAGAATGTTTGAAGAAGTAAAGAAAAATTTGCCTTGCTGGGGATTACAAATTGCTCCTGAAAAGATACAAAGAGGAGATTCTATTAATTATTTAGGATATAAAATAGAGCTACAAAAAATTAGACCCCAAATTGTGCAAATTAGGAGAGATAGACTACAGACTCTTATTGACTTTCAAAGATTATTTGGAGACATTTCTCATCTACGAACTATTGTTGGAGTAAAAAATGATGAACTGACTAATTTTTTCAAAATCTTAGAAGGTGACAAGGACTTAAATAGTCCAAGAGAATTATCACCTGAAGCTGAGAAAGAATTGGCCTTGGTAGAAAAGAAAGTACATGAAGGGCACGTGGATTGTATTGATCCAAAGCTGGATTGCATTTTGGTTATTTTACCTTCTTGGGAATCTCCTACAGGAACATTAATGCAGAGGGAAGATATTATATTAGAATGGATATTTTTATCAAATAAACGAAATAAAAAATTAAAAACTTATGTGGAAAAAATCTCTGACTTGATTTGGAAAGGAAAATTGAGACTTTGTCAATTAGCAGGAATAGACCCAGTAGAAATTGTGATACCTTTAACTAAGGAGGACATTGAAAATTTATGGACAGAAAGTGAACCTTGGCAAAGAGTTTGCAGTATTTTTTTGGGAGAAATTAACAGCAAATATCCCAAAAGCGATAGAATTGATCTTATAAAGAGAGTTGAATGGATCTTGCCTCGAATTGTACGGCAAAAACCCATATCTGGAGTTCGTACATTTTATGCATTGCCAACAAAGAAGGAAAGGCAGGTTACAAATCAGAAAATTTAAGTAAAGTGGTTCAAAGTCCTTATAATTCAGTTCAAAAATCAGAATTGTATGCTATTCTGTTGGTATCAATGGATTTTTCAGAATCTTTCAACATAGTAACTGACTCTCAGTATGCTGAAAGAGTGGTATTACATATTGAGACTGCAGAGTTTATCCCTGATGCTTCAGAATTAACTTCACTATTAATTCAATGACAAGATACAATCATGAAAAGGAGTCATCCTTTATATATAACTCACCATCGATCCCATACTGGTCTGCCAGGCCCTCTAGCACAAGGCAATGATGAGATTGATAAATTATTGATAGGAAATGTGCTGGAGGCCTCAGAATTTCATAAAAAACATCATGTCAACAGTAAAGGTTTAAAAAAGATTTTTCCATAACCTGGCAACAAGCCAAAGAAATAGCAAAAAAAAAAAAAAATGTCCTACTTGTTCCTTCTACAATCAAACACCATTACCAGCAGGATGTAACCCAAAGGGTACTCAGAGGAATGAAATCTGGCAGATGGACGTGTTTCACTTTGCAGAATTTTGAAAACTGAAATATGTACACCACACCATCGATACTTATTCAGGATTTCAATGGGCAACTGCTTTGGGTCCTGAAAAAGCTGATTCTGTAATCACTCATTTGCTAGAAGTTATGGCCATCATGGGTATACCCACACAAATTAAAACTGACAATGCTCCATCATATGTCTCTGTTAAAATGAAACAGTTTTTTGCTTATTACAATATAAAGCATATTACAGGCATACCACATAATCCTACAGGTCAAGCAGTTATATAAAGATCAAACAGAACTCTAAAGGATATGCTAAATAAACAGAAAGGGGTAACAAAAAAACCCAGAAATAGACTGCATAATGCTCTATTAACTTTGAATTTTCTCAGTGCCAATGAGAAAGGAATAACAGCTGCAGAGAGACATTGTATAACAGAAAAAACTACAGAATTAAATCAGCCTATATACTTTAAGGATGTGCTGACCTCAGAATGGAAACCAGGGTATGTATTACATTGGGGACGAGGTTTTGCTTTTGTTTCTACAGGAGAAGATAAGCTGTGGGTACCATCAAAATTGATAAAGGTTCAATTTGAACAAGAGAAACCTCTTAATTAGAGGAGGTGATAGTTCATCAACCAGCATGAACATCCAATTTAAACTAACTTGTATCAGTAACACATGCCTTTTCATTTAATCAGATAATAACTTGCCAAAAAGGAACATCCCCAAAACTAGTCTTGGGGAAAGGTTTTTGTTTTTGTCTTTTAGGAGAATGAAGGTTAAGGAATCTGAAGAACACTGGACAAATGAGACAACTGAAGAAAAGAGACAAGTCATCTATCCCAGGAAACAGAGTGAAATGGCGCATGGGTCTATATTATCTAAAAAATTGTATGTCTTCCTAAATGTTTATTTCTGCTTTTCTCTAAAGATTTAACACTATTGGTCTTCTAATAGTCCCAGTTCAATTAAAATTTAAAGCTGGCTTTGGAGTTGGAGAATGGCTCTCTCCTTCTTTAAACTCAAGCATGTTGTTAAAAGGAAAATGCAAACTCCCTGTATCATGCCAGAATAAAAGAGCCATCTTCTGCTATGGGACATGACAAAAGCCAAATTAATTAAGGGACTATTCTATTACTAATCTCAACTCTTTGATTCTATTCTGATTCTTTAAACTTTTCCTAACGTATGAATTTTATATCAAAATTTACAAGATGAACATATACAGATATATATACATTTTAAACTTTGTTAAGATATGAATGGCCATATAGAGTACTAACTAATTCTAGAAAAAAAGGCTTCAATTAGCTGCATATATATGTGTCTTTGTGTTCGAGTCTCTTATCAGTTTTCTGCAGGAAATCACGGCCAGGCCTAATATCAACTGAAGTCTCCAGAAAGAAGATGGGGCCCCACAACAACAACAATTCCACGTGGACAATAATAATATCACTAAGCTGACAAACATCATCTACAGATCAACTTTGAACTACAAGGTGCTCAGAGCAATTTTGAGATGACTAGCTGAGATGATCCAGTCTCAAAGACTACTTGAATAAGGACTTGAGATAAACCCTGAACTTTGGCATTATACACAGACTGGATAATGAAGGATATATTTACCTTTCTAGAATTTGACAATTAACCTAAAATTTTTCGTTCAGGATAAAGAAAACTTCGCCCATACCCAGCAGGAAGCAATTTTAAGTATACGACGCCCACATTCCCAAAGAGGTGGTGTGGGGCTGGTGGTTTTTTGGTCTTTTTAATGGGTTTTGGGTCTTGGATAATTTTCATTGTTTAGGGGGGTTGGTTACAAGTTGTTGTCAAGGGTTAGGAAAAAGGCTAAGCAAAGGAGATTAGATTTAAGGTTCTTGTTTAAAAAAAAAGAAAGAAAAGAAAAGAAAAAGACAATTACTAGTTTTAAATACTTTACATTGGATTTGATTGTTTTATATTGTATACGAATTTGAAATTGATATTGTTAGAAAATGTTATATGTATATTTCTAATTGTATTCATACCATTCATTTAACAATGTAATGCAATTCTCTGATCCTTGAATGTTATTATTACCAACTATTAGGATATAAAGGAATGAAAGTTAGTAGTAGACATTACAAAAGAACTTGTAGTCATATTAGATATGTTTTAAAAATTGAACAGATATATTTCAGTCAGGTCATCTTCAAACCCTTGAGAGATGTACAGAATATGGCATTTAAAATGTTTTAATACCTTAGAAATTTTTCTTTTTTGAGACATGTCGGCTCCTGGCAGTACCAGTCTACTTCAGAGAAAATATGGGCATTGAAGAAACTGGAGTTAACTTTCATTATGGCAAAAGTGAGCCACTGGACAACAAAGTATCCTCAAATCAACAGGACAAAATGGACAGACAGAACACGAAACAAAGGACTACTGATTCTTGCCAAAACAAGTGTGGTTATAGCTTTATCAAAAGGCATCTTCTGAGGCCACGACAATATGGCCCCATCCCTGAAGTGGCCTTTGCAATCCAGAAAAGGTACAAGTGCCCTTTTCTTTGAAGGCAGCTGAACAGGCAGTAGGCTGATGGCTTCTGTTGTGCAATGGAACAGCAGCTGAAAGCTCAAGCCTCTCAATAGTAGACTGGCATTTAATAGAAGGATGTGGAGAAGAAGGGGATGCTGAGATGAAGCCATATATACACAGCCAAGAAGAATGGACAGCTGAATTCAAAAACTGTCAATAATTTCCAGAATTTAAAATCCTGAATCATGACATGATACTAGTGGAATTCAGGTGTTTCTGGTACATGGACTGCTCTCACCCAATGTGAGGTTGAACTGTTGTCCTTGTATATATCCTACTTCACAAATGAGTCTGTCAGATACACTAAGCTTATAGGCTGAAGATGATGCCCCAACACTGTGGAAACCTCAGGTGACTGTCCAGGCAGCTGACTGTTTCTGTCAACTCACAAATTTTTTGTAAGTTGCTTGCATGCACTTCCTGTTTTTATTTTTGTTAGATAATATTATTTCCTTCTTGGATCTCTGAGTGAGTTGAAGATTAGTTAGTTATAGTTGAAGATTAGTTAGTTATAGTTGAAAATTAATTAGGATAGAAAGTGAATTAGATACATCTTGGATTTACCAAAATCGAATAGAAAATGGAATTATTTTCTGTGATTTTCCAATACAAATGGACTAGACATTGTTTAGGTATTTATTACTTGTATATATTGTATATAGTTATTGTACTTTTGTATATAGTTTTTCTTATGTTAGTTATAACCTTCTGCTTGTTTTTCTTTTTATTAAAATAGAAAAGGGGAAATGTGGTGGTATTCTAATTGTACTGAAATGTGATTTTGATTGTATGTTAATAAATAAAGTTGCCCGGGGGTCAGAACTATTAGAGCCATAGCAAGAGTGTGGCAGTGGTGGCACACGCCTTTAATCCCAGCACTTGGTAGAAGAGCTAGGTAGATCTCTGTGTGTTCAGGGATACCACCAGCATTGGAGACATATGCCTTTAAGACCTGGGGGGCTGTACATACAGACAGTGACGAGGTAGTCACGTGTTTGGGTTTACAACCAATGAGAAGGCGGAACAAAAGATGATGAAAAGACTTACACACAGGAAATAGCTCTTTTTTGGGAAGCTAGGAGCTGTCCGGAGGAAGGGTAAGATTTTTGCTCTGAGCTCTGACCTCTCGGCTTTCTCTTTTACATTGGTTCTGTGTTTCTTATTTAATAAGACGGTTGGTTACATCTACACTTTTCCACATAGATTTTTAATTTTTTACTCTGTTTATTTGGTAGAAATATCCATTCCAATATAATATTTTCCCTCTGCATTAAAATTTCTGCAGGAGAATGACTCAAGGGTAAAATAACCAAAATGCAATCAAGCTTTGGATCCACATGATGCACATGTCCTTCCTGTACTTCCTTTTCCACCAAGGCCAATTCTCTCTCAACTTCAGCTGATAATTCCCTTGGACTATTTACGTCCTTGTCACCTTCTAAGGTTTTGAACAAATTACTTAGTTCATCATTCTTTACCCCAACAACAGTTAGTTTTTAGATGGGAAATGTCTCCAAGTAATCTTTGATTGTCATCAAGAGTCCACAATTGATCTCTCCTAATTTGCACCTTTTGGGGTCAAATTTTTTGTAGACTTATTTTATATCCCAAATAATTAATAGAATCTCTTCTTTGCATCTTTTCAGGAGCAATTTGTTATCCCCAACAAGGCATTTATTTTATTACTTCTTCAAACACTCTTTCCAAGGTATCTGCATTTGAATCAGCTAGTAAAATATCATCCACGTAGTGATAAGTTATAGATTTAGGAAATTGTTTACACATTACTTTCAATGGCTGTTATATAAAATATTGCTAATGGATTGGGTTATTTAACACTCCTTGTTGGAGAACCCTCCATTGATATCTCTTCTGAGCCAAAAAAAATAAAAACAGCCGTTTGCTTTGGACCCTAGCCAGAATCCCCCTGCAGCTAGAACCTAGCCATAGATGCAGGAAAGTGCAGACAGAGGCCACAGAGAGACGAATGGTGCAGAAACCCACTGGCATTATAGAAACAGTAAAGCCAAGCCTCTCAGCGGTGGCTGCAGCTGAGGCATCAGGGGCTTCATTTCTCAGTGGACATCTATCAGAAAGAAGATTGCTCATAATTGCCCTCGCACTAAGATTCCCTGAAGTGATGCAAACCCTCTCTGCTAGTGCTAAGATTCCCTGAAGTGATGCAAACCCTCTCTGTTAGTGTGGTATCTTGGCTTCCAATGGACAACTGAGAAGGGACTAGCCAGCACCTCCAAGTGTGAGTACATTCTGTGGATACTATGTATGATTCCTGCAGTTGTCAACATCTTCCTCAAGTGTGGAGCTCAGGCAGAGGCAGGCAGGACCTTGGGGAAAAACTGCCAGCATAAAAAAGGAGGATAAATTTGCCCATTCAAGCAACAACAACAGTCACCTGCCTGATGGCAAGCAGGTGGAGCTATGCAGCATTCATGGCTGCAAAAAGAAATCTCTCTGAGAAAAGCTCTCTTTTCAATCAGAAAAAGAACTTTCTGAAAAAAAGCTTTGTTTTGTCAAGCACTTTTGGCTTCCCCCACTCACTCACCAGTGATGAGAGAGAGTGAAGCCCTGAAGAGTCTTTGCCTCTTGTGATATGCTCTGTCTGAGTGTGCATGGACAAACAGAGGCAATCAGCTCAGGGACTGGGTCAGGTGAAAGGTCAAATTAAAGAAATATGCCTGTCCTAATGTGAGCTTAGTGATAACAAACACCTACTTTGATAAAAAAAAAAAAAAAAGCAGATGCTTGATTTGAATATGAACACAAACCACACAGACCTTGCAAACAGAGACAGGGAAAGGACCTGGGGCCTTCTAGAATCTGAGTCAGATTCAGGAAAAGGGAAGGCCTTACCTCCAGAAGCAGTTTGCAGAGGAACAGAGCCATAGCCTGAGGCATCTGAAGCTCTGCATCTGAGGGGAAAAGAATAAGCAGGAAGAGATAAAGATCTATCAGTGAAAGTCTCTCTGAATGAGCTGTAGGAAAGCTTTAAGTGCTTTTGTTCTTTTTCACTGACTGGCTGGGGCAAATGACCTGAGAGAGGATTTTGGTATCAGGATGGTACTGAGGATGCCTGCCTCAATGTGCACTAATAGGGCAGGTGTGATTCTGATCTGGGGCCAGTATCAGGTGAAAGAGAAACACCAACACCAATTAAGGCCAAGTAAGGGAGAACAGAAATCTTTGACTCAAGAAACCTCCCATAGAGAAGAAAAAATTCATTTAATCTTGATTTTTCAGTATGAAAGCAAGCTCAGTAAAAGGGAACCAGAAGCTGACTCCTGGACCTGAAAAGAATTATGGGAAATTGAGTCTGAAAGATAACTCATAACAGTAGGCTGATAGAGAAATGCATTTTGGGAAAGGTAGTTTTTTTTTTCCACTAAAGATACTGCCCAGAAAAACTGTTATTTTAGCTTGAAATGAAGTTTCTTTCTTAAACATTGCTAGAAAGCTTAGATTTACTTCCAAAACCTGAGAGCAACCAAACAGTTTGCCTCACAGGAGATAATTAAAATGACAAAAGCTTATAAGATTGAGTTGTGCTTAAGATTCCAGAGAAACACTGATATTAAAAAATGCTCACTGTAAACTTAAAAAGAAGCTTTTAAAAGGCTGACAGTTTGCTGAGTGTCAGTTCCAATGGAAAACTGTAAGGAAACAGCACTGGGAGCTGTGCCACTTTTGGTAATACAGACTCATTTGAGAAAATGCCTTATACTGCATAATAGCTGTGCAGAGTGTTTTTACTGTAGCTGGATGACAAAGAATTATCTATAAGAGCAATTGAAGTCACTTTGAAATATTTATTCAATACAAAGAGTTTAGCAAGGGAACCTGCTGAATGATGCAAGTTGGAAACCCCACTCCAACTTAGACAATTATCTTCTACTGATGGGAAATTGACTGTTATGGAATGGCTAGCTGAGCAATTCAGAAACAGAATATTTCTTAAAAGGTTTTTCTTCCCACTCTCTCTTTAGGTTTGATAACTAACAGTTGACTTTCATTTCTATTTTTAAAGTGAAGTCCAAAGAAAATTACTCTCTGTCTTATTGGAAAATAAGGTAACATCTCTTCTAAATGTTAAGAAAAAAAAAAAAAAAACCCTCTCCTAGGCATTAAAAAATCTTGTAGGTGTTTGTTAAGTTAGATATTTGCTAATGGTAGCCCTATAGAGAGTTTGCTAAGAGATTCTTCCTAGTGTAAATTAGTTCCTTTAAGAGTAAGAAGTACAGCTGGGTGGTGGTGGCACACACATTTAATCCCAGTACTCAGGAGGCAGAGGCAGGTGGATCTCTGTGAGTTCAAGGCCAGCCTGGTCTACAAAGCTAGTTCCAGGAAAGGCTCAAAACTACACAGAGAAAGCCTGTCTCAAAAAACAAAAACAAAAACAAAACAAAAAAAGTAAGAAGTACCTTTGCTAAGGTAGCTCTATAGAATTTCCTTAAGAACATATGCTTGTAAGAAGTATAAATAAGTATTTGTTGAATGTGAGTTTTTGAAAAGTGTAAATGTGGAATGTGAGTTTAAATGCTTAATGTAAATACATGTAGTAAATAGCCATTCTAGTTGTAAAAGTAAGTTTACATAAGAATTGTAAATAAAATAAGTCAGAAAAATGTAGGTTTAGAACAAGCTTTAGGCATAAATGTATTGTGTAGGCTTAAGTAAGACTTAGGTATAATAAGGTAGGATATAGGCTTTAGTTCTAGGGACATGGTGAAGGTTAATAAAAATGTAATTAAGAGTCGAGTAGGAATCTGAGATGTAGAAAACAGCATCCACAGCAGACTGCAAACTTGGCATTTCCAAAAGCCACCAATAAGAACAAAAATCAGCTTTAGAGACTGCCAGCTTCAGACAGTAGCAGCTAACACGAGCTGCTGAGACCTATGGAACACCAGTGTAGTCCAGGTGGCAGATGAAGGAGGGTCTGCAAGCTTTCTAGTGAAACAAAGCCCCAGTGAGGAGCAGAGTGCAGACTATAGCAGGCAGTGACTTGAAGTGCAGCAAAGACTTCAGCCCCCAGCTGCCTGAGCAGGTCTTTCTCTTGGAGGTGCAGTCCCTGGCAGCTGGATTCCAAGACACCACAGAAAAGGCAGAGAGCTGAGCAGGTGGCTCAGCAGAGGCACCATGGGAGAGGCCAAGAGCCAAGCAGGCAGCTGGAGTGCTTGAGCCCAGGAAGCTAGAGCCATGCTCCAGGCTGAACAGACAAACCAGGACTGTAAAAGCTGTAAAAGCCCAAGCTAGCAGTAAAAAAGTTGCAAGTTCTGTTTGCTGGCTAAAAGAAAGTCACTTTTGAAGGGATTTTGCACTAACCAGCTCTTGTGGCACTAATAGCTTTTGCCATGAAAGAAAAACTACCCTAAATGCTGATTGTAATTGAAAGTACCTTTGCCCATGAGAATGAAAGTTGCAGAGACACTTGTTTGAACTAAAATTGTTAACTGCAAAAGTTTTTGGTTGTGACAAACATTTCTTCATACTTAGAAATGACAATCTGATATCACAATTTACTTTTTTTTTTAAAACTTCTTGAACTTAAAAAAATAAGATAAAACTACAAAAAGGTTTAGGTTATAGGTTTCTTCATATTTGGAAGGCTGGTATCATATTTTATTATTTGAAATTTTGGAGTTATGAATGGTTTGGACAGCAGGAATTTCATTGCAATGGGACAATTTTGAATTTATCATGCCTATAGACTATGACTTAGGAACTGATTATGGAATTATTTGTGTTAAAAATGAAACTCTTTACATGGAGAAATTTATTTTTTCTACCTAGGCTCAAGATGCAGTTTTGTGTATGCACATATAATTTATTAACTGTAGTGATTCATAAATTGTTTTGTGTTAAAAATAGAACTATTTATGGAAATATTTATGTAAAAATGGAATTAATTATAGAACTGGATTGTGTTACAAATGGAAATATTTAAATAGAGAAATTTGGGTTTTTTTTCTAAGTAGGCTTGAGATTTTTAGTGTAAAATTATAAAGAAATGGGGGAATTAATATTCCTCAGTCTATTTAATTTAAAAAGTGTTTTTCTGTTACTTGAGTGAATTAATGTTATGTTTTGTATAGTTGTATTAAGAAATTATTTTTGGAGAGCCTGCCAGCACCCAATTGGATGAAGCGGTGAATCTTTATCCACATACCTGAACACCCCAGACCCTAGGTTTTGGGCCCAGGGGCACAACCCTGGGCCCCTACACCACCACCCATCATATGTCCTGTTTCAGGGCAGTTGGTAGGCAGATCTCCTGTTGAAAGGTCTGACTACCACCATCCCCCACCAGATCATGTAACCCAAGCCCTACCTCCCCAAAATCCCACCCACCCTCCCAGACTGCAACTTATCCCTCAGACAGAGCCTGCCAGCACTGGATTGGACAAAGAGTTGAGTCTTTATCTTCATACCCAAACATCCCAGCCCTAGGCTTTGGACCTAGGTGCACAACCCTGTGCTACAACACCACCACCCATTGCAGTCCCAGTATCAGGCCAGTTGGCAGACAGACCTCCTGCAGACAGGTCAGACTACCACCATCCCCCAATGGGAAGAAATCAGTAAATCCCTTGAAAGCCAAGAGAAAGCAATTAAACAAGTGAGGGAAACAGTTCAAGACTTGAAAACTGAAATCCAGACAATAAAGAAGACACAAACTGAGGAATGCTGGAAGTGGAAAATCTGAGTAAACGAACAGGAACTACAGATGTATGCATAACCAACAGAATGCAAGAGATGGAAGAGCAGATCTCTGGAGTTGAAGATCTAGTAGAGGAAATAGATTCATCAGTCAAAGAAAACACTAAAGCCAACAAAGTCATAACCCAAAATGTCCAGGAAATTTGGGACAACATGAAAAGACCATACCTAAGAATAATAGGGATAGAAGAAGGAGAAGAATACCAACTTAAAGGCACAGAAAATATATTCAACAAAACCATAGAAGAAAACTTTCCCAACCTAAAGAAGGAAATGCCTGTAAGGATACAAGAAGGCTACAGAACACCAACAGACTGGATCCAAAAAAAGTCCCATCCCCACATACAAATCAAATCACTAAATATACAAAATAAAGAAAAAATATTAAGATCTGCAAAGGAAAAAGGACAAGTAACATATAAAGGCAGACCCATAAGAATAACACATGACTTCTCAATGGAGACTCTTAAAGTCAGAAGGGCATGGACAGACGTTATGCAGACACTAAGAGACCATGGATTCCAACCCAGACTATTATACACAGAAAAACTCTCAATTAACATAGAAGGAGTAAACAAAATAATCCATGATAAAACCAGATTTCAACAATATCTCTCCACAAATCCAAACCCTACAGAAAGCACTTGAAAGAAAAAAATCCAACCTAAAGAAGTTAGATACACCCATGAGAACACAAGGAATGGATAGTCTCATGCCAACAAATACCAAAGAAGGGAAATATACAACACTACCACCAAAAAATAACAGGAAATAATGATAATTGGTCATTAATATCCATTAATATCAATGGTCTCACTTCACCTATAAAAAGACACTGGCTAAGCTGGGGGGTGGTAGAGCACACCATTATTCTTAGCACTTGGGAGGCAGAGGCAGGCAGATCTCTGTGAGTTCGAGGCCAGCCTGAGCTACAGAGTGAGTTCCAGGGGAGTTGCCAAGCTACACAGAGAAACCCTGTCTTAAAAAAACTTAAAAAAAAACCCTAAAAAAAAGACAGTGGCTAAAAGAATGAGTATGAAAACAAGATCCATCCATGTGCTACAAGAAACACACCTCAACTTGAAAGTCAGACACTACCTCAGAATAAAAGGCTGGGAAAAGACTTTCCAATCAAATGGTTTTAAGAAGCAAGCTGGTGTAGCTATCCTAATATCTAATAAAATAGATTTCAAACTAAAATCAATCAAAACAGATCAGGAAAAACATTACATATTTATCACAGGGAAAATCCAACAAGATGAAGTCTCAATTCTGAATATTTATGCCCCAAATACAAGGCACCTACATTCATAAAAGAAACATTACTAAAGCTTAAATCACAATCAAACCCCATTCACTAGTAGTGGGAGACTTCAACACCCCACTCTCAACGATGGACAGGTCTGCCAGACAGAAACTGAACAGAGAAATAAGGAACCTAACAGACAGTATGACTGAAATAGATTTAATAGATATCACTCTAACACAAAAGAATACACCTTCTTTTCAGCACCCCATAGGACCTTCTCCAAAATTGACCACATGTTGGTCACAAAGCATATCTCAACAAATACAAAAAAATTGAAATAACCTCTTTTATCTTATCGGACCACCATGGCTTAAAGTTAGATTTCAACATGAACAAAAATTACAGAAAGCCTACAATCTCATGGAAACTGAATAATGCCCAGTTGAATCACCAATGGGTCAAGGAAGAGATAAAGAAAGAAATTAAAGATTTCCTAGAATTCAATGAAAATCAGTGTACAACATACCCAAACTAATGGGAAACTATGAAAGCAGTGTGAAGAGGAAAAAAATCATACCTCTAGATGCCCACATAAAGAAGCTGGAGAAATCTCACACTAGTGACTTAACAGCACACATGAAAGCTCTAGAACAAGAAGAAGCAAACTCACCCAGGAGAAACAGATGCCAGGAAATAATCAAACTGAGGGCTGAAATCAATAAAATAGAAACAAAGAGAACAATACAAAGAATCAATGAAACAAAGAGTTGGTTCTTTGAGAAAATCAACAAGATAGATAAGCCCTTATCCAAATTAACCAAAAAGCAGAGAGAGAGAGCACATCCAAATTAACAAAATCAGAAATGAAAAAGGAGATATAATAACAGATAATGAGGAAATCCAGAGAATCATCATGTCATACTTCAAAAATCTGTACTCCCTAAAATTGGAAAATGTGAAAGAAATGGATGATTTTCTGGATAGGTACCCCATACCAAAGTTAAATCAAGACCAGATAAACTATTTAAATAGACCAATAACCCTAAGGAAATAGAAATGGTAATTAAAAGTCTCCCAACCAAAGAAAGTCCAGGACCAGATGGTTTAAGCACAGAACTATACCAGATTTTCAAAGGAGAGCTAATACCAATACTCTTCAAATTGTTCTACACAATAGAAACAGAAGAAACATTACCAAATTCTTTTTATGAGGCTACTGTTACCCTGATACCCAAACCACACAAATGTGAAAAAAAAAATAAAGAGAATTACAGACCAATCTCCCTCATGAACACTTATGCAAAGACTCAATAAAATACGGGCTAACTGAATCTAGGTACACATCAAAAAAAAAAAAAAATTCACCATGACCAAATAACCTTCATTCCAGGGATGCAAGGATGGTTCAACATATGAAAATCTGTCAATGTAATACACCATATAAACAAACTGAAAGAAAAAAAAAACATATGATCATCTCATTAGATGCTGAAAAAACCTTTGACAAAATCCAATATCCCTTCATATAAAGGTTATAGAGACATCAGGAATACAAGGAACATACTTAAACATAAATAAAGGTAATTTATTGAAAGCCAACAGCCAACATCAAATTAAATGGAGAGAAACTCAAAGTGATTCCACTAAAATCAGGAACAAGACAAGGCTGTCTACTCTCCCCAAACTTATTCAACATAGTACTTGAAGTTCTAGCTAGAGCAATAAGACAATAAAAGGAGATCAAGGGGATACAAATTGAAAAGGAAGAAGTCAAACTTTCATTATTTGCAGCCTACATGATAGCGTACATAAGTGACCCCAAAAATTCTACCAGGGAATTCCTATAGCTGAAAAACTCCTTCGGTAAGGTGGCAAGACACAAGATTAACTCAAAAAATTCAGGAGCCCTCCTATATACAAATGATAAATGGGCTCAGAAATCAGAGAAACATCACCCTTTACAATAGCCACAAATGATATAAAATACCTTGGGGTATCTCTAACTAAGCAACTGAAAGACCTGTATGATAAAAACTTTAAGTGTTTAAAGGAAGAAATAGAAGATATCAGAAAATGGAAAGATTTCCCATGCTCATGGATAGGTAGAATTAACATAGTAAAAATGGCAATCTTACCAAAAGCAATCTTCAGATTCAATGCAATCCCCATCAAAATCCCAACCCAATTCTTCAAAGACTTGGAAAGAACAATACTTAACTTAATATGGAAAAACAAAAAACCTAGGATAGCTAAAAGAATCCTGTATAATAAAGCAACCTCTGATAGCATCATTATCCCTGACCTCAAGCTCTACTATAGAGCTACAGTAATAAAAAAACAGCTTGGTACTGGCATAAAAACCAACATGTGGACCAATGGAATCGAATTGAAGACCCTGACATTAATCCGCACACTTATGAACATATAATTTTTCACAAAGAAGCCAAAACTGTACCATGGAAAAAAGAAAGCATCTTCAACAAATGGTGCTGGCATAATTGGATGTCAAAATGTAGAAGACTGCAAATAGACCTGTCTCCTTGCACAAAACTCAAGTCCAAGTATATTAAAGACCTCAACATAAATCCAGTTACACTCAATCTGATAGAAGAGAAAGTAGGAAATAATCTGGAATGCATTGTCACAGGAGACCACTTCCTAAATATAACACCAGTAGCACAGACACTGAGAGCAACAATTAATAAATGGCACCTCCTGAAACTAAGAAGCTTTTGTAGAGCAAAGGACACAGTAAATAAGACAAAATGACAGCCTACACAATGGGAAAAGATCTTCACCAACCCCACATCTGACAGAAGGCTGATCTCCAAAATATATAAAGAACTGAAAAAGCTAGACTTCAAAATACTGAACAATCCAATTTAAAAATGCTCTACAGAGCTTAACAGAGAATTCTCAACAGAAGAATCTCAAATGACTGAAAGACATTTAAGGAATTGCTCAACATCCTTAGTCATCAGGGAAATGCCAATCAAAATGACTCTGAGATCCCAACTTACATCTGTCAGAATGGCTAAGATCAAAAACACTGAAGACAGCTTATATCGGAGAGGATATGGAGCAACGGGAACACTTCTCCACTGTTGGGAATGCAAACTTGTACAGCCACTCTGGAAATCAGTATGGCGGTTTCTCAGAAAATTGGTAATAAGTCTTCCTCAAGACCCAGTTATACCACTCTTGGGCATAGACCCAATATTACCACAAGGACACATGCTCAACTATGTTTCTAGCACGCTTATGTGTAATAGCCAGAACCTGGAAACAACCTAGATGCCCCTCAACTGAAGAATGGATAAAGAAAATGTGGCACACATATACCCAATAGAGTACTACTCAGCAGTAAAACAAACAAACAAACAAACAAACAATGATATCATAAAATTTGTAGGCAAATGGATGGAACTAGAAAATATCATCTTGAGTGAGGTAACCCAGACTCAGAAGGACAAATATAGTATGTACCATCTCACAAGTGGATACTAGATGTGAGGGAAGGGAGGACCAGACTGCAACCCACAGCTCCAGAGAAGCTTACTAACATGGAAAGACCCAAGGAGGGATACATGGATAACCCTGTGAAGGAGAAGTGGATGAGATCTACATGATGGGACTAGGTGTGCTGGGTGGCAGAGGGTAAGGAGTGGGGGATGAGAACATAGGGAAATGGAAGGGTCAAGCTGGAACAGGTACAGAGTGGCAGGACTGGGAGGGAGATACCATAATAGATGAGAACATCATGGGAATAGGAAGAGTCAGGGTTCTGGGCAGGCTCTCAGGAAGCCACAAGAATGACCCTACCTTGGTCTGCTGGCAGTGGTCCAGAGGGTGCCTAGACTGGTCTACTCTGGTGACTGGTCTAGTGAATAACCTAACTGTCATCATAGAGCCTTTGTCCAGTGACTGATTGAGGCAGATGTAGAGATCTGTGGCCAGGCACCAGGCTGAGCTCTGGGAATCCAATCAATGAGAGAGAGGAGGAACTCTGCAGGTGGAGGACATCGAGATCATGATGGGAAGAAGGGCAGAGATGACTGGCGACACTAGTGGAAGCCCTTGAACTGTAAACTGGTGGTTGTGGAGCCCCCATGGGACTGGACTAGGCCCTCTGCATACGGAAGATGGTTGATTGGCTCAAACTCTTTGGGGGAGCACCCAGGCAGGGAGATTGGGATCCATCCCTGTTGCATTGGCAGGCTTTTGGGAGACCAGTGCTGTTGGTGTGATGCCTTGTGCAACCTTGGTGCAGTGGGGAGGGGCTTGGACCTGCCTAGGCTCAGTGTGCTGGGCTCTGCTGATTCCCCATGGAAGACCTTAATTTGGGGGATGTGGTAATTGGGGTGGCTTGGGAGAGAAGGCTAGGTGGTAGGAGAGGGAGGAGGTGGGATCTGTGGAGTGAGTTAAAAATTTCTTGAAAAAGAAAAATGAAAAAAACTGCAAAAAACAAAAAAAAAGCAAATAAAGAAAATTATTTTTGAGTGTAGACTAGTAGGAATTATAATTGTGAATAGTAATGATTATTTTAGAGTTTTTATGTTAAAATATTGATAATGATGCACCAAGATTTGGTGAAGTTAAGGAAGAATTTAAGTTTGATGTGAATACATCAGAAGTTTATTCTACGTTTTGTTAGCAAGAAATTCAAGTATTTCTATTAAGAGTTTGCTTTAACATGTAAGATTAAAAGAATAACTATGTATAGCAATATTTATTTTAGAATTATGTTGATCTGTTAATATTAATGATGAAGCTATGGGAGTTTTTAAGTTTGATGCAGTTGCATCAAATCTTTTTGGTTTATAAAAGTCTGCTGTAATCACCTTGGACCCATTCCAAAAAAGAAATGCCATCTTTATCATCTTCTACTTCTATATTGGGAGGTTTAACAGCTGTGGAGATTGCTGAGAGCTCTCAATGGGGAGTTTGTTTATATACTAAGAAAGGGAGACCTGTTGCAGCCCATTTGGCTTTCCTAGTGGCTTTACCCAGCAGGTCTGCAAAAGGTGGATGAATGGACCACAGACTTGAGTACCAGGTGTCTGAAATGGTCTGCACTTGGCTGTCCTGGGTCCTTGCTCCACCTCTTGGCATTCCTTTAAAAACCCTTTGGTAGACACAGTCAGGGCCCTATGGGTTAGGATCCAGCCCCCCCCCAAGCCTATCCTATATTTTGTATCTGTTTCTATCCCCTCTATCTTACTAAGTAATATTTCCTGCTGCTTCTACTCAAGAGTACTCTGGGGAAATGTGGAGGTATGCGAAGGCCCCCACACAAACCCTTTGATCTGCAATGGGAACAAACTACTCTTAAGAGCAGGCTCCATGGCCATTTGTAGATGGTCAACACATAAAGAACTCAGTGGCATCTTTGGAGGTTCATTGTCTCATCATGTTGTGGCAGATAAGTTTTCTTTCCTTTCCTTTTTCTTTATCTTTTTCTTTCTTTCTTTTTACCCTACAGGTTCATTAGGTGTGTATTATGGTATTCAGGTTTGTGTTTTTCTGGGCTTCTTAAATATGAGAACTAATGTGACTCTGCATCTATTTGGGTTATTTGTTTTTTTTTTTTAACTTTTTCATTTGTTTCTTTTTTTCAAACCCCAATTAGTTCATTTTTGTCAATCTTATTGTGCTTTCATTTATTTTATCTCTATTCCCCTATTGTGTGTGTGTATTTTCTAATGTGAGAGAGAAACAGAAAAAAATATGGATTTAGGTGAATAGAGATGTCTGTCTGGCAAATCTCAGAGTAGTTTTGGTAGTAAACTGTAATCTGGATGTACTTTATAATAATCATCTATTTTCATTATAAGAAAAAATCATACATACTGAACCACATTGATGAGGATGTAGAAAATGATCATGACAAATATCGATCCATGAATTCATGAAGAAGAGATAGCAATTACAATCAAAAAGCCAAATTTCAAGAAATAAACATGAGAGTTGACTTATATATTGACCTGGGGTAACTGACTCAAAATTTCCTAATAAGTATGAACTCTCCAAACAAGAAAAAAAATCTGTGCATGCATATTGATATTTTTATACGAGTTTGGTACTCATATTTGAATGTGTTATAAAAAGTTCCCTGCCTCCACTGGGCATTGATTGAGTGTGGCTGCTCCACTTTATGTGTTACTGCATGACCCAGGTAAATGTCATACAGTAATAACTTTGGCTGTGCCTGCTTTCATTCCTTCATCTACAGTCTAAAGGGCATCTTTATTTGTAATCATCTTGAAATATTTTCATACCAGTGTCTTTGGACTGGTTTTAGAAAAATTACCCAAATGAGGAGAGATATTTTCTTTAGTCTTATTTTATGAGGTCTTGAATATAGCATGACACCTGGAAATGAGAATGACAATCCTCAATCATATTTTTCCACTTGTGATTCTGTTTAGAACAAGGACCTCAGATGCAGAGCCCTAGGGTAGAAAGTGTTCCACACTCCTCTGGAGGATTTTAGCAATCTAGGTATGGACACATTGGGGAGGGAGGTTCATTTGGTCTTCCTGGGCAATATAAAATATGCTCACACATTCATACAAACTTACCAAATATTCAAACCTCCCAAAGTTGCAGCCACTAACTTCATGTCCACAAAGGCTTAGGTCTTTTTAGACTTACTACTGATGTTTCTGCTGGTTTTTACCTGCCTTATCTTTCTATTTCCCCAGCTTGTGTACTCTTATGACCCTTTTTCATGTGCTTTGAAAAAGAAAGCAAGCATATTCCTAGAAGGGGATATCATGATTGCTGCACTGCTCCCTTTTTATACTTGGCAAAAGCAAACCAAAGCCACAGGTCATCATCAGAAGGTCAGATGGTGAGTACCTTCTTTAATTTACTCATTTTTGTACTAGATATCAAGGATCTGATCATGAATTCATCAATGCCTGTTGTAACTTTTCTTCTGATTTTTTTCTTCACATCTATGGAACAGTTCTTAACGCATTTCTCTCACTGTTCATTAGGTTTATAAATTAAGAAAGAGCAGATTTTTTTTAACATTTCTTCTTTTTACCAATTGCTTTTCAACAGTAAAGGCTCTCAAATTACTCCAGCATGCCCATCCTTCACTAGTATAGAATGTAATTTCATAGGACCATGCGATACACATTAAATAATAATATAATTTTCTAAGATATGTTATGAAGTGTCACAGCAAGGTTCTTATTGTCAGGTGTCAGGTAGATGATGATGTCCCTTTAAAATGTGTTATTCGTTTAATTTTATTTGAGAAACCATTGCTATTTCTGTTCATATAAACAGTAGGTTTCACTTAATAGGGTCCATGTATACATTTCTATGAAATTTATACTATTACTTCATGTTATGCAATGTTCACAGCATCTGAAATATCAAAAGGAGAAAGAGAACAGGCAGTTGTGAGATACTTTTTTTTTCTAAAATTTATTTCTGTTTTACTTGGACACATTAATTCTTCTAAAAAAAGAGAGAATAGATTTTTCTCATAAATACATCCTGAATATAGTTTCCCCTTCCTCTACGTTTCCCAGTTTGTCCACATATCCTCTCCCCTCCAGATCTACTCCCTTTCTGTTTCTCACTAGAAAAGATCAAGATTCTAAGAGATAACAAACAAACATAACAAAATTATATATAATAAGGTGAAGCAAAACTAGCATATGGATGGTGGACAGGACAACCCAACAGGAGGAAAAGAGTCCTAAGAGCAGGTACAAGCATCAGAGACCCACTGGTTCTCACAGTTAGGATTCCCATACAAATACTAAGCTAATAGCAATAATATATATGCTGAGGTCCTGGTGCAATCAATCTAGGCTCTGGGCTTGCTGTTTCAGTCTCTGTGAACTCAGATGATCCTTGCTTTGTTGATTCAGAGAGCCTTTGTTCTCCTGGTGTCTTCCATCCACTCTGACTCTTAGAAACTTCTTGCTTCCTCTTCCACAGGATCTCTGAGGTCTGATGGGAGGGATTTGATGGTGACCTCCAGTTTAGATTCCCTCTTCCCATAATGTCTAACTGTGTGTCTCTGTAGCAGTTCCCATTGACTGCTGGAGGAAGCCTCTCTGATGATGATTGAATAAGGCACTGATCTACAAGTTTGGCAGACTATCATTAGGAATTACCATATTGATTTTTTGAACTTTTTTTTTGTTTTCCCTAGGCATTTGGGCTATCTAGCTTTTGGTTCTTGGTTACACAAGCAATATCCTGTCCGTGTTCCTTTTCTGTGGGCCTTAAGTCAACCCACACATTGCTAGACTACTCTAGCTAGATCAATGCCACCATTGCCTTAGCATATTTTGGATAGAGGATGGATTGTAGTTAAAAGATTTGAAGCTGGGTTGGTCCACATGTCTCTGTTGGTAGCCTCCAGAGTACCTTTCTATATCAGAGACGGGAACATAGGGGTAAGGACTGCATGTAAGCACCAGCTTGGCTTCTGCCTGTTCAATGAGTTGTGTGGTGTTGTCCTTGGCAAAGGAGGCCCACTGTCGATTTGCGGATATCATCCTTTTATCTTAGCATTAGTCTGTATTACTTTGGGAGATTTCTATGGGATGTGTTTGGCTCACAACTCAATTAGCAAACACCAACACAGTCCCACATCTGGAAGCCTCACCTGTCTACAAAAAATGGCCAGTTGAGACTCAGTATCCTCTATTACTAGGAGTCCTCATTAGGATCACCTTCATAGATTACAAGAAGTTTCCACTGTTCTAGGTTACACACCACCCATCAAAGTCCCCCTCAATTCCAGCCTTCTCTTCCCATGCTCTCTCCCTCCACCCCATCTTCTCCCAAACTAATTGCCCCACACTCATCCCCACTCACACCCTGTCTACCCATAAAATTTATTTCTATCTCCCAAGAATATCCATTCATCCCCCTAAATCTCTTCATTTCAACAAACTTCTCAGGTATAATGATTACAGTTTGGTTATCATTTTATTTTTTTTAATTTTTAAAATTCATTTTACATACCAACCACAGATCCCCCCTCATCCTTTTTCCAGCTTCCCTCCTACCCACCCCCACTTTATCCTTTATTTCAACAGGATAAGTTCTACCATGGCGTGGGCAGCTCAGCCTACTACATTCAGTTGAGGCAAGACCAAGCCGCTCCCCACTTTTTTATAAGGAGTGAGCAAGGTGTCTGGCCATAGATAATGGGATCTAGAAACCTGGCTCATGTACCAGGGATAGATCCTGATCACCCTGCCACAGCCTCTCAAACAGACCCAGCTACATAACCATCTCCCATATGCAGAAAGTCTAGTCTTGCCCTAAACAAGTTCCACAGCTTTCAGTCAAAAGTTTGTGAGTTCCTTTGAGCTTGGTTCAGTTGTCTCTGTAGATTTTCCCATCATGATCTTGACCCTCCTTTTCATATAATCCCCCTTCTCTCTCTTCAACTGGACTCCCAGAGCCTGGCCTGGTGCATGGTTTTGGATCTCTACATCTGCTTCCATCAGTTATTGCATGAAGGCTCTACAGTGACAGTTAAGGTATTCACTAGTCTGATTTACAGGGTAGGCCAGTTCAGGCACCCTCACCACTGTTGCTAGTAGTGTAATCTGGGGTCTTCTTTGTGGATTCCTGGGAATTTCCCTAGCATCATTTCTCCCTTACCCCATAATGTCTCCCTCTATTAGTATATCTCTTTCAACTAGAAAATGCCATCCTGAGTGAGGTAACCCAGACTCAGAAAGACAAATATGGTATTACTCACTTGTAAGTGGATACTAGATATAAAACAAAGGATAATCAGACTACAGCCCACAGCTCCAAAGAAGCTAGGAAGCTAGGAGGACCCTAAGAGGGATATACAGATCACCTTGGGAAGGGGAAACATAGGAGATCCCATTGAGTAAACTGGGGATGGGGGGACAATAGAGGATAGGGGATGGGGGATATGATCATGAGGGAACAGGATAGTCAAGGAGGAGGATGGAGTGTTTCTCATTTTTTTAAAAGCTAATATCCACTTAAAAGTGAATACATGTTATATTTGTCTTTCTATGTCTGGGTTATCTCATTTAGGATGATGTTTTCTAGTTCCATCCACTTGCCTGTAAATTTCCTGATGCAACATTTCTTTTTCCTTGTCTTTTTTCATCTTCATTTTTATTTTTCAGACAGGGTTTCTCTGTGTAGCCATGGCTATCCTAGAAATTGTTCCTCAGATCAGGCTGGGCTCAAACTCAGAGATCTGCCTGCTTCTGCCTCCTAAGTGCTGGGACTAAAGGCATGTACTACCACCACCCATCTTTGATTTCTTTTTTATGTAACACCTGAGTGAGATACTCTTATAATTTTGGTTGTGAGCATACCCTTTAACTGTTGAGTCATCGCTCCAGCTGCACTTTTTAAACTTTACTATTTTATGAATATAGATGCATGTCTGTGTAGTGGCCTTGGAGACAAAAAAAAGGTGGTGGAATCCACTAGTGTTACAAATGGTTTTGACCCACCATATGGTGATGGAAGTTTTGAATCCATGTCCTCTGGAAGAGGAGCCAGTGCTCTTAACCATCAGTACATCTCTCTAGCCCCCGACTAACACTCATTGTGTAAATAAATATTTTTTTTCCATTCTTTGGTTCAGGGACATCTAGGTTGTTTCTAGTTTCTGGCTATCGTGAATAAAGCCACAACAAATATAAGTGAGCAAGTGTCCTTGTGGTAGGATGAAGTGTTATTTGTGTTCATGCTCAAGAGTGGTATAGCTGGGTATTAAGGTAGAACAGTTCCCAAATGTCTGAGAAACCACCCTATTAATTTCCATAGTGCCTGTATTAGTTTGCACTTCCAACATTAATGGAGGATTATTCTTTTTGTTCCACATTCTTGCCAGCAAGAGCTGTGATTTGTGTTTTTGAACCTAACCATTCTGACAGGTGTAGGATGGAATCTCAAAGTAGTTTTGATTTGCATTTTTCTGATGGCTAAGGATGTTGAACATTTATTTAAGTGTTTCTCATCAATTTGAGATTTCTTTTTTGAAAATTCTCTGTTTAGATCATATCTCATTTTATGATTGGATACCTTGGGTTTTTTTGAACTTTACTTTTTTGTGTATTTATATATTTATTATATTATTCCACTATCAGGTGTGGAGTTGGTAAATGTATTTTCCCAATCAGTCAGCTGCTGCTTTGTATGATTGACTATGTCTTTAGACTTACAGAAACTTTTCAGATTCATGAGGTCTCATTTAGTAAATGTTAATCTTAGTTCCTGCACTATTAATGTTCTGTTCAGAAGATCATATCCATTGCCATTGCATTCAAGGATATTCCCTACTCTCAATCAGATTCAGTGTACATGGTTTTATGTTAAGGTCTTTGATTACCTCGGGGATTGATTTGTGTACAGGGTAGTGAATGGTAATCTATTTGCATTCTTCCACATGGAGGCATAAAGTTGATCAGAACCATTGGTTCCAGATGCTGTATTTTTTACAGTGTTCACTTTTGGATTCTCTAACAAAAGTCATATGTCTACATGTGTGGGTTTATATCTCAGGCTTCATTTCAATTCCATTGAACATTGTGTCAATTTTTATGCCAATCTCATGTCATACGTAATGCTATAGTTCTGTAATATATCTTGAAATTAGGAAGAGTGGACAATCCAGTAGTTACATTAATGTTCCAGATTGGTTTAGTGAACCTGTTTCTTTATATGAAGTTCTGAATTGTTATTTCAAGATTTGTGAAGGGTTGTATTTGCATTTAATGGAGATTTTTATGAAGTTATTGATTATTTTTGGTTGGTGGTTATGTTTACTACATTAATTCTACTGATCGATGAGCATGGGAGATCTTTTTACCTTCTGATATCTAATTAATTTACTTTCTTCAAGACTTGAAGTTTTTATCATACATATCTTTCCCTTGCTTGGTTAGGTATTGCTATCTGGAGGGCCAGCTTCTCAGCATTACCACGAAATAGAAAAAAAAAATTTTATCATACAGCCAGCAATCTTACAGAGTGCTGCTGTTGTTGTTGTTGTTTACCTCAATAACAGGTTGGATATCATAGCACATCTATGATCATTGTAGACAAGGTTTCAAAGTGGCTAGAGGATATCTTATTCTTTCTGCTATCTGGTCATATATATGGTGTTGTTCTCCCAAAGGATACTTTATAATGTGCTGTATTATAGAAGGCATAAAAGAAATGAAGAAGGTGAATTAAACAATGAGACCTTTGAACCCATGAGTCAAAAATGTCATTTCTCTAGACAATTTGAAAATATGTCAGGTATATATTGTAGTAGTGAACAGACGAATGTGAACACAGAAAAATTTCACCAAGAAGTGAGCTCTCTTTGTCATCAATCATATATGATGTCAGGTGAAGAAAACCACATAGAAGGGGACTAGGAAGTTTGAAAGTGCTGAACAGGGATGTTGAAATCGTTCAAGAAGTGAATAGTTTTTCCTTCTTTATACTAGTTTTATTTTATGTGAAATTAATCATGCAATTCAATTTTAGGAAGTTAGTAGGAAATGAATAAATATTTGATGACTAATTTGAAACATTTCTAGTGAGAAATCAAACATATTCCTGGTAATTGCTTTAATACACGATACTTTTTATTCTACATTTATGTGAAAAAAGTTCTAAATTTTACCTTAAGTTAAAATTTAGAATGTCTCTTTATATTTCCAGCTTTCATGCAATACTACCTTTAAATTTTGATGTTGCCATTAATATAACTGCTTTGTACTTTACAATGTACTTCAATATATTATTATCTTAGTATGTTTGAAAACATTTTTCCATGTTTTGGCATATGTATTTATATTTGGTTATATCACATTTGTATTTTAAAATCTATTTTGACATATTATTATAGTATATTTTGACAAAAGTTTCCATGTTTTTACATATATATGATTTTTTGCAATGTCATGTCTTTCATCTTTACTTATAATTCTGAGCACTTATCATGAATCACAAGCAGTGGGAGGGCTTATTGAAATAACTGAACTACTGGAATTAAGAGACATCTTTTCTGATCCCTTACATTGTGTTGGTAGAAATAATTATAACTTCCCCCTGGAGATAGAATCTAATATTTATCCTGTTTCCCACCTCATATTCCCTAGGATAGTATGAAATTTTACAATTTGAAGGATCTTTCTTTCCCCCATCTCTCTTCTCTCTCCTCACCTGTCTCTCTTTCTTTTGATTATATCACAATGTTAGCTCAGTATAAGTTTTTTTTCCACACTTTAAGCATTGACACTAAGAAAGTCTTCAGATACATAAATAAAGGAATTAACTACTAGAAAATGTGATCAACATAGATCTAGTTGAAATTACAAAGATCCATCATCCAGTTACAGGCATCTTAAATGTAATTGTATGGCATTAAACATAGTTGTACCTAACAGAATTGAGCATATCTGGGTTGTGGAACTCAAATAAAGTCAGAATGGAATAAAAAAAATCAAAACGTGCCCTACAAAGTAGCATTCATGCATGCTGTTTTCATTTTCCCAATTGTTCACATGACCTTGTGAATCTTAGTGTCCTGATTTCTCATGTTGGTGGATACCTACACTCAATATCATATGCAGTTTAATGTTCAAGCATTGCCATACTCTTTTCAACCCACAGTCATTGTCTTAATTAACTTTCAAAAACATTATGTCATATACTGCTTTTCATTGATTATGCTAAAATGTGCATTGCCTTATTCTCCAAGAAGGTACTTGGAGAATTATTTATTGATTCAAACACAGTTTACGTTTGTCAAACAGCCACTTATAAAATAAAGTACATGGCTATGAAGCTGAGTCCAGAGGTAAAGCAACTTCACTCAGACCTAGGGATCTGTGTTCATTCCTCTGATCCATCTAGAGTTAAATTGAAGAAAAAAAATTCTCAAAATATGTTCTTGGATATCTCCATTTGTGTTGTGGCACTCACATGTCTTGTCCACAAAGACAGAAACAAAGATACACTAACATCAATGAAAAAGTAAACATAAAAACAGAACTAAAATATGATGAGTTTTTACTCAATATTCATTTTTGTAATAGTTATTTCTTTCCTTTTAGGTGAAATATTATCATATCTTATAAAGCATAAATTAGGGCAAAAACATTGTCATGAAATAGTCAAATATGAACATAGATAGGCTCAAAAAGCTGCAATGGGTCCCTACAGTTATGATATAAATTAGATAGCTACAGTACCTACTTAACCACATATCCAATATTAGGGGACATAAACAGGAAACATTTAGATTTCACAGTTATGGCAACTGAGAAATCAAACAAGACAATAGGGTTTGAGGTGTGTTCACTTTCTGTTTCTATGATTTAGTATTTATAGGTATTTATATGATGAAATGATAAAAACCCTGAGCCCTCAGAAGACAAAAATCTCACCTCTAACATATGCACCTTGCTGAACTCACATAATCCTCATAACACATTATGTTCTCAAATTCTTAGTCCTCCGAGTTATGATTTATTATCTCAGTATAGATGTCGATATCCATAATCCCGCTGTTGCTTGACTTAGACAGCATTCTCTTCATAGTCCATCACCCTTCATGTGGAAGGCACCACCAAAACATGGCTTTCTTTCTTACAGGGTCCATATAGACACTACCGATGACAATTTTTCAGGTAGACTACATTTACTGTCCACCTCCATACCTCCTGAATTGTCTAGTACCTTTAGTCCTTTTACCATTCGCCTAGTATTTCCCTCTTATAACATCTACTACCTTTGAGACTCACCACCAAACTGAGCCTCACTTTCAATAAAAGACTTGTATCCTGCTCATGTTTCCATCTTATGATATCTTCTTCAATTTCTTTCTTCAACGACTTGAAGTTCTTCTGATACAAGTTTCACTTGGTTGGTTTTAGTTCCTTCAAGATATTTTATATTATTTATGACGGTTTATTATAAAGGGTATTGTTTCCTTGATTTTTTGAAGCCCATTTATCATTTGTATATAGGGGGAGCTCCTGATTTTTTGAGTTAACATTGCATCTAGCCACTTTTCTGAAGGTGTTTATCAACTGTAGCAGTTCTCTGATAGAATTTTTGGGATCACTGTATTCAGTATCATATCATCTGCCAACAGAAATATTTTGACTTTTTCCTTTCTAATTTGTATCTCCCTTGATTTATTTTAGTTCTCTTGTTACTCTAGCTAGAACTCTAAGTATTATATTGAATATATATGGAAAGAGTGGACAGCCTTGTCTTGTTCCTTATCTTACTGGAGTTGTGTTGAGTTTTTTTCCATTTAATTAGTTGTTGACTGTAGGCTTACTGTAAATTGCTTTTTTTATGTTTGAGCATGAGCCTTGCATTGTTGACCACTCTAAGACTTTTGTCATAAAGGGTCTAGATTTTGATTTTGATTTTGTCTCTAGAGTTTGTCAAAAGCCTTTTCTGCATCTAATGAGATGATAATGATTTTTTTCTTTCAGTTTGCTTATAGGGTAGATTAAAATGGACAGATTTTTGTATGTTGAACCATCCCTGTATCTTCTGGATAAAGCCTACTTGATCATGGTGGATTATCTTTTTTGTTGTTGTTGTTGTTTGTTTTTTTTAACTTGTATCTTTTTTATTTTATTTTTTATCATATTTTTTATTTATTTTACAATACTATTCAGTTCTACATAATAGCCACAGATTCCCTTGTTCTCTCCCTTCCTGCCCCCTCCCCTTCCCCCCAGCCGACCCCCCATTCCACCTCCTCCAAATCAAGGTCTTCCCCGAGGACTGGGATCGACCTGATAGACTCAGTCCAGGCAGGTCCAGTCCCCTCCTCCCAGATTGAGCCAAGCGTCCCTGCATAAGTCCCAGGTTTCAAACAGCTAACTCATGCAATGAGCCCAGGACCTAGTACCACTGCCTAGATGCCTCCTAAGAAGATCAAGCCAATCGACTATCTTACCTATTCAGAGGGCCTGATCCAGTTGGGGGCCCCTCAGCCTTTGGTTCATAGTTCATAGCCAAAACCTGGAAACAACCTAGATGCCCTTCAACTGAAGAATGGATAAATAAATTGTGGCACATATACACAATGGAATACTACTCAGCAGAGAAAAACAATGACATCATGAGGTTTGCAGACAAATGGATGGATCTAGTAAAAATCATCCTGAGTGAGGTAACCCAGACTCAGAAAGACAAATATGGTATGTACTCACTCATAGGAAGATGCTAGATGTGGAACAAGGATGACTGGACTGCTGCTCACATCACCAGTGAGGCTACCTGGAAAACGGGACCCCAAGAAAGACACAGAGAAATGGATGAGATCTACATGAACAGCCTGGACATGAGTGGGAGCAATGAAGGGCAAGGGTCGAGGGAAAGAGAGCGGGAGATCCTAGCTGGATCAAGAAAAGAGAGGGAGAACAAGGAATAGGAGACCATGGTAAATGAAGACCACATGAGAAAAGGAAGAAACAAAGTGCTAAAGAGGCCCACAGAAATCCACAAAGATAACTGCACAAAAGACTGCTGGCGATGGCTGAGAGACAGCCGGGACTGACCTACTCTGGTGATGGGATGGCCAAACACCCTAATAGTTGTGCCATAAACCCCATCCAAGGACTGAGGAATCTGGATGCAGACATCCACTACTAGGCCCCTGGTGGAGCGCTGGGAGTCTAATTAGTGAGAAAGAGGAGGGTTTATATGAGCGAGAATTGTTAAAACCAAGGTTGGATAAAGCACAGGGACAAATAACCAAATGAATGGATTATCTTTTTTATGTGTTCTTGGATTCAGTTTGCAATTCATTATTTTATTGAGTTTTTTTTTTTTTTGCATCAGTTCATAATGAAAATGTTCTGTATTTCTCTTTATTTTTTGAGTCTTTCTGTGGTTTGGGTATCAGGGTTACTCTGGGCTCATGAAATGAATTTGTGATGTTCTGTTTCTCTTTCATGGAATAATTTTGGGGAGTGTTATTAGCTCTTCTTTAAAGGTCTGGTGAAGTTCTGTGCTAAAACCATCTGGCCCAGTCCTTTTTAGGCTTGGGAGATTTTAATGACTGCTTCTATATTCTTTGTGGTTATAGTTATATTTAAACGGCTTATCTGATACTGGTTTACTATTGAAAAGTGATATCTTTTGAAAAGTTGTCCATTTTGTTTTATTAGATTTTCCAATTTTTTGAAGTATGACCCAGTGGTTCTTACAATTTCCTTGGTGACTGCTGTTATATCCTCCTCTACATTTCTG